>NC_053025.1:410427695-410727695 GCF_003073215.2 Triticum urartu
TGTCATGCCATCCACCCTCCATCAATGCCTGAAGTTTGTCGATGCTAGCGGCACATAAAAGCGCATCATCGGCAACATATCTCCTTATACTGTGCAGGAGTCTCACCATGCATCTGCGAAGTACTACTTCCCCGTCGTAGATAGAGACCAACAGTTAGGGTGCACAACACCTCCGGTGGATCTCTTGACCAAACCAAGTTTTGGGCCAGTAGCCGAGATGAAGCTCCCCATGATGTCGAGCTCACCTGCCGATGCAAATTGCTCCTCCTCTTGGCGCCACAGTGATAGAGGCGAGGGTGTCCCGATCTTTCGATCAGATGATAACTATCAATTTGGTGGAGACGACTTTGACGATCCGACTACAAACATGCACGACGTTGCGCCTTAGCAATCGCTAAACCAATCTCCTGAGGTTACTGACGATGCCGGAAGCACGGTCAGCTTGACCACAAAGGTCTATTCCTGCGAGCAATCGAAGAACAAGCAACAATATGATAATGCAATCTGAATATTGCGAATATAGATGAAGTATTGCTAAAGGTGGTGATCCGAAAGTGGTCTTGGTCTGGTCGTTGGACACAAACAAAGTACACGAAGTTGTAATGGCTAATTTTAACTAAACAAATCCCCAGGAAAAAACTACTAGATGGATCTACTTATATAGGAGCAAGGGGTGGCGGCCAAGGAGGTGGGAGGACGTCCCAAGGCAGCCTAAAACTAACCCTAGGTCGTACAAGGCTCATGGGCCCAAGTGGAGGTGGTGCAACACCTTTGGACTTGTTGTTTGACTCGTATTCTGATGCAGCGTCAGATTGTTTCATCGATATCTCAATGCTCTGGACGAATTTGAAGGTGATTCCAATTTGGTTGGAAAGAGCACGAAATCTACTTTCCAATAAAAGAAAAGAATCACCCAATTTGGAGTCCGTATGAAAAAGTTGTTGATGTTTTGAGTCAGGTATGTCTGTGCAGTCCGAATCTGAATCTAGAACGTGAGATACTTGGACTCTATCCTCTTTTGGCCCAAAAGTGATGTGAGAGGACTTTTTGAACAGAACCTAAACTTCTCCTTTCTTCCCTTATCTTCATATATGGATTGTACAAATGTCTCATACACCTACAATTAGACAAAACACAAAAGTGTGTGAAGTATTTTTTTGTGGATAACATAAATAGATTATTGAATAGTTTGCACTAGAAATCACCTAACAAATATGCAATATGCAATATTTTTGGTCATATCCAAGGTAGTCATGTCCTCATCACACAGGAGCCGAGTCCATACACGGTCATATTCTTCTATGCGGTACGACTATAGCCCCTCTTCCCAATTGCAGGTAGGGAGCTATACTTCGACCTCATGTGGAACATGATCTTCTATGCCTGGTCTGGTGATCCCAAAACTGTGGAAGGCAAGGTTCCCGACGTCAACACCAATCACGTTGAGGTTGGCTACAACAATTTCTCAAGAGGCTACCACTTCTTCATCAACTTTGGTGCGCCAAGAGCCCATTTGTTTAACACTTGGAAGCTCTACAGGTGCCCAGGAAGTCTCCAGGATGCCAATAGGCGGGAATGGTGCGCCACCACCCATCACGCTATGGGCACGCAACCCTCGGAAGGAAGAACGTGCGCCATACCGATAGCCGAAAGAATAAGAATAAAAGAAGTGGAGGAAGTCGCAAGGGGAGCTCAAGGTGTACATCCCCCATCGCTCTATGTCTTAGTGACGTCCCCATTGGTGGTTTGGGCAATCTCCAGTTTGTCTGGATCTAGAGTCCATACCATTTTCTACAAGGTCCCGCAGGTAAAACAATGTGATTTTGTATTTGAATTTTCCCAAACTTGCAGTGATCCAGAGGGGGTACTACTGACAATGAAGGCGGAGCCCAAGAAGGTTCGCTTGTTGGAGAAAGTCGGGATCACTCTTGGGCGGAACAACAGGATGCCTCCACCACCCGCCATTTGCGAGGAATGGTGGAGATAAGCGGAAGATCTCATCAAGCAAAAAGGCAAAGCTCAACCAAAGTTTGGTCATGGCTTCAACAACCCTGACTCCCCCAACAATGAGGGGAAGTTCAGCTCCACGCCAACACCATGAGAACCAAAAGATAAAGGGTGACCGATTCTAGAAGGAGACTTCTACAACACTGGCATGCCTTTTGGGTTGAAGAATGCAGGTGCAACATACCAGCATGCCAGGGCATGCGTCCTTGGCGATCCTATACAACATACGATTGAATATTGCACCTACGATGTCCCTGCCGATGAAAAGGAGGATCTCGGTGGTGGAACACGAGTCAACTTCCACGCCACATCGATCTTATTGAGCGATGACTCCGACACATTGTCCGGTGTTCCTCATCAACAACACTTTGTCAACGATGATTCAAGTGACGTAGAGGAACTTAGCTCCACATCAGCACCACAGGAGTTAGAAGACGGAGGGCAGCCCACCATCGATGATCTCGTCCAAGTCAACCTTGGAACGGAGGACGACCGACGCCCCACTTTTGTTAGCACAATGCTGACGGAAGAGGAGCAGGAGGACTACCGAATCTTCTTGATGGAGTACCGAGACTGCTTTGCCAGGAGTTACAAGGAGATGCTAGGTTTGGACCCACGTGTCGCCACGCACAAGTTGGCGATTGACCCACGATTCTGTCCCATCAAGCAGCAACCACGGCGTTAACATCCAGAACTTAAAGACGATGTCATCGCGGAGGTCGACAAGTTAATCGCTACACGTTTCATTAAGGAGATGAAGTATCCACGGTGGCTCGCCAATATTGTCCCGGTGGTGAAGAAGAATGGGCAGATACGAATCTGCCAGGACTTTCGCGACCTGAATAGGGCTTGCCCAAAGGATGACTTTCCTCTACCAATCCCAGAGATCATCATCGACTCCACCACAGGCCATGGCACACTTTCCTTCATGGACGGTTCGTCAGGCTACAACCAGATCAAGATGGATCCCAATGACGCCATTGACACCGCTTTCAGGACCCCGGAGGGAAATTTCTACTACACCATCATGCCATTTGGACTAAAGAATATTGGTGCAACTTACCAGTGTGCCATGACATGTGTTCTTGGTGATTTAATTCACCATTCGGTGGCATGCTATGTTGATGACATGGTAGTCAAAACCAAGGATCACAAGCATCATTGGGAGGATGTTCGAGTTGTCTTCGAGCGACTACGTCAACATAAACTCAAGATGAACCCGATGAATTGTGCCTTTTCTATTCAGTCAGGCCTCTTCCTTGGCTTTGTTGTTCGTCACCGAGGCATAGAGATCGAGCCTAAGAAGATCAAGGCCATCATCGACATGCCGCTGCCTAAAGATCTCAAAGAGTTGAAGTCATTGTAAGGGAAGCTTGCGTACATTAGGCCCTTCATCTCCAGCCTCTCCAGACGCATCCAGCCCTTCTCGAGCCTCATGAAGTAAGGAGCTCCGTTCGTGTGGGATGAAGGATGCCAATGCGGATTCGATGAAATCAAAAGGTACCTCCTTAATCCGCGTGTCTTGGTAGCTCCCGTGAAGGAGCGCCCACTCATTCTATACATTGCAGCGCAACCTACTTCGATAGGTGCTTTGTTCGCCCAAAACAATGATGAAGGGAAGGAGGTGGTGTGTTATTACTTGAGCCGTACCATGGTGGGGCCTGAGCGAAAGTACTCTTCTATATAGAAGTTGTGCTTGGCCCTAATCTTTGCTTTGAAGAAGCTCAGGCACTACACGGTGAAGCATGAAGTCCAGCTCGTAGCGAGGGCGGACCCCGTGAGGTACATTTTAAGTCAGCCTACGCTCATGGGGCGACGTGGAAAATAGGCACATATCATGATGGAGTTTGACATCACCTTTGTGCCCCAAAAAGTAATCAAGGGTCAAGCCTTGGCGGAGTTTCTCGCAGCGCATCCAATTCCAGATGACTCACCTCTTGTCACAAACCTTCCTGACGAGGAAGTCTTCAACGTGAACCTCGACATGCCGTAGGAGCTCTACTTTGATGGTGCCTCCTGCATGGATGCTAACCCCGATGGTACCCCAAGACGAAGAGCTAGTGCAGGTTTGGTGTTCAAGACGCCACAAGGTGGGGTGATGTATCACTCATTCTCCCTCCTCAAATAAGAATGCTCCAACAACGAAGCAGAGTATGACGCGCTCATCTTTGGCCTCCTCGTGGCTCTCTCCATGGAGGTTCATTCCTTGCGAGCTTATGGAGACTCTCAACTCATCATCTGTAAAGTCAACGACATCAATTAAATTCGCAAGCCTGAACTAGTGCCGGACTATTCCACAGCCCGGAATCTAATGGAAAATTTTCAACATGTTGAAGTGCTTCATGTCCCGCGAAGTAGGAATGCACCTGTTGATGCCTTGGCAAAACTAGTAGCGGCATTGGTGCTTCTAGATAATAAAACAATCCAGGTGAACGTGGAAGAAAGGTGGCTACTCCCGGCTGTCTTGGAGCTCATCCCGGCAGAGTACGAAGTCAATACCGTCATGACGAATGCCGTAGAGGAGGGCGAGTGGCTGCAACCCTTCCTTGACTACTTCAAGCATGGTAGTCTCCCCGACGACCCTGTCACGAGGCGCCAACTACAACGATGACTCTCTTTCTATTGTTTTGAAGCAGGTATCCTATACAGACGTTCGCATGGGCAGGAGATCCTACTTGGTTGCGTCAACCGAAGTGAATCTGACAAGATTCTGCAAGAGATGCATAATGGAGTGTGCCGCAGGCACCAAGGAGGAGCCAAGATGTATAATAGTATACGTCTAGCAGGATACTACAGGCTCGGCATCGTGGCGGACTGCCTTTGGGTGGCCAAATCATGCCACAATTGCCAAGTCCATGGCGATTTCAAGCACCAGCCGCCAGTCCCTCTTCACCCTACCATTCCCTCTTGGCCATTCGATGCATGGGGAATCAATGTCATCCGACCTATCGACCCTCCATCTTCCAGGGGGCATTGCTTCATCCTTGCTGCGACGGACTACTTCTCGAAGTGGGCGGAAGCTGTTCCAGTACGGCAGGTGAAGAGTGGCAACGTCATCAACTTCCTAGAGCGAAACATCATATATCTCTTTGGGATACCTCATCGGATCACCTCCGACAACGACAAGGCCTTGAAGTCCAGCAAGATGTACAGGTTCACGGAGGAGTACAAGATCAAGTGGAACTTGTCGGATTTCGGGTTCCGGCAGACCCTTGAGGTTCGAACACTGGGTTGCGCGTGGAGATTTCGCCTCCTACCTACCTGCACCCCTCCGTCTCCCTAAGATCTAAGCTAAGGAAAGAACAGCACAAGAAACAAAGGATTTATACTGGTTCGGGCCACCGTTGTGGTGTAATACCCTACTCCAGTGTGTGGTGTGGTGGATTGCCTCTTGGGCTGATGATGATGAACAATACAAGGAAGAACAGCCTCGCGAGGGTCTGTTCTTGGCTGGGGGACGAACTGCTAGGAGGAGTTCAGTCACCCTTCTCTCTCTGATTTCGATCCGATCCTTGATCCTCGATCTCAATCTCCCGCCTCGAACCTCGAACCTATAACCTCGAACCTCTCTGTGGGTGGCTGGTCCTATTTATAGGCAATGGCCCTGCGCCTCTTCCCAAATATTGAGCGGGAAGGGCGTCAACAATTGGCCATTTTGAAGGGGAACATCTGGTACACTTATCCTGACTAAAGTTGGTCCTTGCCTGCACAAAGCTCTGATGGTGACGCCGTCTTGGGCTCCACGACGACCTCCGTCTTGCAGTCCTCCTGGTCTTGGTCTTGTTGCACCGAAATGGCAACCTTTGCCTAATGCCTAGGTACCCCGCGGCTGCGCTTGCCCCCTTTGCACCAAAGGGGAAAGGAGGACACTACGCGGGCTGGCGCCCGCCTGGCGCCCGCCTGGCGCCCTTGGTCGTCATGGCTTGCGTCACGGGCACCTCGTGAGGTACCCCGCCTTGATCTCTCTGCCTCCTCGCGAGCCAGCCTGGTGAGGCCATGCCTGAGGAAGGTCCATGTCGTCCGCCCCGCGAGGCTTGGCCCCTCGCGAGGGTCTTGGGTCTGTGTTGATGAAGATGGGCCGTGCTAGGCTCCACTTTGAGCCACGCCGCAGGCTGCAGGCAGGCAAGTCTGGGGACCACCATTCCCAGAACGCCGACAGTAGCCCCCGGGCCCAAGGCGCGCCCGGACTTGGCCGTGCAGGGAGGCGGAAGGGCAAGAGTGAAGCGCCGCGGGCCCTATCAGCCTGCGGCCTTGGGCACCGCTTGGCGGTTGATTGGACATGAGTGCCTTAGCAACCGCGCGAGTTGATAAAGGAGCAGCATCAGCCTAGGCTTTGCTTTTTTGCTTTCTCCAATTGCTGCTCAGATCCCCTTTCTTGCGCCTCTCCTTCCTTCCTCCAAAATTTCCAGATCCACTCCGACCGCGTGACCTAGGAAGCCATGGCGCCTCGTCAGTCCCCGGCCATAGCTTGGTACTCGTCTTCCCTGGACTCGCCGAACGTGTCGGAGGCGAGCCTCACTCGGTTACGCTGGATGGCGGCGGCGCGGGGCATTGACGGGGAGAAGGTGTTAAAGGCCGGCTTCGCCACCCCTGAGGGTCAAGGGAGCACCTTCTATCCGTTCTTCGTAAGCGCCATTGCCGCTGGCCTGGTGCCTCCCTTCTCCGAGTTCTTCTTCTCTATCCTCTGCCATTATAAGCTACAGGCTCTGCATCTCCACCCCAACTCCTTCCTTTTCCTGGCGATCTTCGCCTATTACTGCGAGGCTCGTGTAGGGGTGCAGCCCTCAGTGGCCTTGCTGTGCCACTACTTCTACCTCCGGACCTCTCACGGTCCTACTTCCGCGTGCGCGAGCTTCATCGCGTACGGTGGCGCCATTGCCATTTCGAACCCCAGGAAATGGATTGAGGGCTTCAGGAGCATGTGGGTCTTGGCGGATGCTGGGCGCATCCACCCTCGGCTGATCTTTCCCACGGAGCAACCCACGAGCTCGAGCGATTGGGGTCGAGCAGAGCTCGCGGACCCCCGCGCGAAGCTGCTGTTGGATAAGATGGACGTGGATCTGAGGCCGGCCAACATGGCGGCGACGAAGCTGACCGGTGCGTCGCTGCTGAGGGAATTCCTGGAGCACCAGCTGGCTCCGCTTCGGCAGTACTCACTTCCGATGTGGAGGCCCCATCCGAGCCCCGCGGCCTTGGCCAACGGAGATCTGGCTGCGGTCCCCCAATCTCTGGTCGGGGGCGATGTGGCGAGGTTGGAGGGCGCTCCTACGCCCTTGTTCCTCCGCGACGACTGGGAGCAAGTAGTGGAGTCCATGCCCATCTTCAACGGGGACGGGGACGGGGACGGGCCCGTGCCCTCCGACGACTCCAGTGAAGAGGAGGAAGGAGGGGAGCGGGAAAAAGGGCCTGACTCCGAGGCGACTGACGGAGAGTCGAGGGCTCCCCTCCCCCGGCGCAGGTCCCGCGTTCTCCGCCTCTCTCCGAGCGATGACGACGAGGATGATGACGAGCAGGACGGCGGGAGCTTGCCCCTGATCCCGAAGAAGGACAGGACCGGGCTGATCTCCCGCGGGTCTGCCCCGGCCCTGAGGCGGACCGCAGACGCACCTTCCGCTTCCAAGCTTCCCGAGGTTGACCCTTCTAGCCGGCTTTCGGGCTTCAAATTTGGCTGGAGGCCGCTTGAGCTCACTGGCGACGACCCGTAAGCGCTTGATTCTTGTCTTTATTTCTTGTTCTGCTTCTGAGGCTTGACGTCCGCATCTCTTGGATAGGCTGGCGCACGCAGCAAAGAAGCCGAAGGGAGCTCCTGAGGTTCCATCCGTGGCAGCGCCTCTGCCCGCGAAGGAGGGTGACCGCGACGCACGGGCTTCTCCTGCCCGGTCGTCCTTGCGAGGCCTGGCTGAGCCGGCAGGGGCGAGCTCAGCCCCCATGGCCCAAGTGACTCCCGAGGTGCCTTTGCCTGCTGCTTCCACTACAGCCGTTGGGGCGCAGCAGACTCCGCCTCAGGATGCTGTGGCCGCGCTGCCGCCTTTTCCTTCTACTCCACCGACTGCTGTCTCTCCGACTCCTCCTGCCGTTCTGGATCGTGCTGCTGCTGAGCTGGACCGGCTGCGGCAGGATCTTCTTGGCGCCGACCCTCACTTGGTGGCCGGGCGCTTGGAGCTGGCTTCAGGAGGGATTCGCTCCGACGCTTCGATTCGGGCGGCGCTGGTCCAGGCCTCGACGGCTTGCGATGAGGAGAAGCAGGCCGTCCTTGAGGCGAAGGCTGCTCGTGACGCAGCCCTGGGGGAGGTGGTCGACGTCCATGGTCGCTGCAAGGCGCTGGAGGACGAGCTGCAAGGCCTGCGGGACCAGCTCGTGAGAGGGGTCCGCCTTCGCCAAGAGCAGGAAGAAGGCGTGAAGGCTCGCGAGGTGGCCGTCAAGGAGAGGGAGGTCAAGCTCAGGAAGCGCCGCGACCGCCTAGGCGCACTGGAGCGGGAGATGGGGGCGAGGAAGGCCGAGCTGGACGACAAGGCCCTGGTTCTTGCCGAGGACCGCGTGGCCTTCACGGAGATGGAGGCGAAGGCTCGCTCCTCGCTAAGGATGCTTTACGACAGCGGCCTGGAGAGCCCGTTGGCTGGCGCCAAGGACGGCCCTGCCAAGCTGCTTCCCTTCCTGGTTCGTGCTCTTGAAGATGTCGCCCTTGGCCTTGGCCCCACGGCCGAGGCCGAGGTGCGTGTCCTGTCTTGTGCAGCGCTGACGCGGGTCCTCACCCACATCTACCTTCACGATCCCGGCGTCGACCTCGACAGCCTGCTGGAGCCAGTAAGCGGCGAGCGTGCCGCTACTGCTGCGGAGGCTGTGAAGGGTCGCGTGGAGGCTCTGCTGGGGAAGTTCCGGACCTTCAGCACCAAGCCGAAGCAAGGCGCTGCCGTCCCCACTGCTCCATGATGCGAACCCACTCCGCGCTGCTCCACCGCCGACAAGTGACTCCTTGTGGCTCCTGTCCTGCCTTTAATTCCTGCACATGTATCATGCCTCGGGGAGGCGTTTAAACTTGTGTTTGGCATTGAGATAACAGTGTGGACTGTAATATTTGCTTTTGAATTCCTGGAGATTTACGCTTTTCCTTCCTACTTGCTTTTGTTCTACGCCGGCAGAGCCCGGCCCCGCGCATACCTCAGCCGCCGTTAGCCCCGACCGAAAACCAGGACGGGACCAAGGAGTGAGGGGCTACGTGACAAGTTACGCTCCTGAGTCACGATGCTCAGGAGTCCCCCTTGGCGCATGAACAGCAAGTAGGGAGGTATGATGTGGGTGGATCTACCGTTCGACGTCTGCAGAGCCTGGCCGCGCGCATACCTCAACCGCCGTTAGCCTTTCGGAACTAACGAGTGAGGGGCTATGTGACCAGTTAGGCTCCTGAGTCGCGATGCTCAGGAGTCCCCCTTGACGCTCAAACGGCCTTCGTACCTTGGCCCCGCTCGGGGAGAGACGCGCGACGAACCAGGCCCGGGGGGGCCTGGCTGGGCGACGTGCGTCTGGGCGTGACCCAGGCGCAGCCCCCGTGCCCAGCCCCCTCGCGCGGAGCTCCCGAGGGGAGGCGTTACGATGAGGCTAGACACTGAGCTCTGGGCTCCCTGAGGTTGATGCGGCCCGGGGGCCACCCTCAATTGTTTATCACCAGCGCGGAGCATAGCGCTTCCGTATGTGTACGGGCATAGCCGCTCCTCGGCAGTGTCGTCAGCCACCGCGGAGCATGGTGCTTCCACTGGTACGTGGGAGGGGGCCCCCCTCCGGGAGGAGCCCCCGGGGCGTGTACAGCCCCCCCTGACACGTGGCTGGCACGGTAGGGCCTGGCGAGGTGTATCTGAGCACCCGTGAGCCAGCGCGGGACTCACGGGGCCCTACCTCTAGGCGGGTTGCGCCTGGCACTGGGCCTTATCTTGTGATGTGTCCCTGCAAATTTGGTTAGATGCCGGCACTCTACGTCCTCGGGTCCCAGCCCTCGAGCTGGTCTCAGCCGTCGCTAGTATGTCAGGTCGCGATGCCGTGGACAAGGCCAGAGGGTGAGGGCTGGAGAGCCAGTAAGAGCCCTGAGTCGCGATGCTCAGGTACCCCCCCTTTAACGTGCAAGTGGTCGGCATGGAGAACAAGAGGTGCTGTGGACCGGCATCAAATAATCAAGCATGGTGGGTCGAATGCATAACCGGAAATAAACGCAAAAGGGATACATGCCGCTGGGTATGGCCGGAGCGACATGGGGATGATGCAGCCCGAGGGGCGCCCCCAACAAAGGAAGCTAACAACATGAAATAAGAGGGATACATGCCGCAGGGACGGACCCACGCGGCCTGGGAATAATGCAGCCCTGGGGGGGCGCTCCCAGCTGGAAATGAAACTTGAAAGATGTCACCTGATGATGTTGAGGACGAAGGACTGTTGGTGTAGCAGTCTCGGTCGGCTGCGGAAGCCGATCCTCACGAGCCCCCAGGCCTAGGGGCCTCGGGAGGCTCCGGAGGCGCTGGTGGCTCCTCGCAGACCATCTCCATCTCCGCCAGGGCTGCGGAATGCCTGGCCTCTTGTGCCTCCATGATGCCCCTCATGAGGCGCTAGTACGTGGCAGCCGCGTTCGGCAAGCCGTAAGGCATGCGAACGTAGCTATGGGGTGGACCTCCGCAGCGCCCCACTCACGAGGGCCAGAGGCGCTCCAGAGATGCGACTCGATTGAGCCCTGGTATGTCGATGTAGATGGGCAGCCCACCATCCTCGCCTGGATGGGGAGCCACTTCTGGTAGGCGGCGGCCGCCTTTCATGACTCTTGACTCCTGTAGCTCCTGAATGGCCTTGCTGACGAACTCTTGAGGGTCTGGCTCTTCTTGCCTTACCTCTTCTTGAGGGAAACGTGCTTCGAAACACGCCTCCGTGTGGTGCCCAAGCACCTCCCTCGTGACCCTAGCCAGGTCGGTGGCCCTCCAGGGGAGAGCCCCCGAGCCCTGCCTAAGGAGGGCGTCGGGCGCGCTTTCCTATGTGATGGAAGGAGGTTCCCCCTGGGCAGGCGCGGGCCCAGAGGGGCCTGCCTCCTGAGGGGCCAGGCCGTATGATGTCTTCTTCTTCTTAGGGGCGGTCTCGGGAAGCCTGCTGCTTCCGCGCTCTGGGTCTTCCAGTGACGCGGCCTGAAAGGCTCGCTCTAGGGAACACACCGCGTCCTTCTCTTCACAGGGCACCGTGATGAATCCGCCACTTCCTGGCATCTTGAGGACATTGTAGCCGTGGTGAGTTACGACCATGAACTTGGCCAGCGCTGGGTACCCAAGGAAGGCGTTGTACGACAGGCGAATGTGAGCAATGTCGAAGTCGATGAGCACAGTGCGGTAGTTGTCGCATGCCCCGAAGGTGACAGGGAGGCGGACCTGCCCAATCGGGACCGTGGAGCCGTCGGTGACTCCGGAGAAAGGTTTGGTTGGCTGAAGCTGGCTGTAGGGCACTTGGAGATTGTTGAACGTTTCCACGGACAGGACGTTGAGCCCTGCCCCGCCATCGATGAGGGTCCTGGTGACCACCATGTTGCTGATGATTGGGGAACAAAGCATCAGGAGGACTCTGGCTGTAGCCGCACACTTGAGCTGATCTGCTGAGATGAACATGATGGCGCACGCCAACCACCTGAGAGGGCACGTGGCTTCGAGCTTGGGGAGGACTGCATTCACTTCACAGGCGAACTTCTTGAATATGCGTTGAGAGGCTGGGGCTTGAGCCCCGCCCAGGATGCAGGCGATTGCACGCGGCTCCTGGAAGCCCCCAGCCCCCTCGTCCTGGTGGCGGTCCTCGTTTCTCCTTGGCTGCGGCGGCAGCGGAGGGAGGCCTGCGTTGCCTTGCGGGCGATCCTCACGAGGCTGATCCCTCCAGTCTCCCTCGCGAGGCGGGTCTTGCCAGCGATCCTCGCGAGGTTGATCACGCCACCCTTGGCGCGGGCCACGGTCTTCCCAGCATCCTGCGTTCCTTCCACCTCCTCGACCGTATCCCCGGTCACCGCGGTCGGGGCGACGGCCGATCCTTCCTTCTCGCACGGCTTGGAGCTCTTGACATTCGTTGGTGTTGTGGGTGTGGAGGTCGTGGTACACACAGTATTGACTGCCCTTGGAAGGTTCGGGCTGATCTCTGCCCCGCTTGGTGTCTGGTTCTCTCGCGAGCACGACAGCCCCCTTGCGGTTCAGATCCTTGGCCTTGGGCTTCTTCTCTTCTGGGTCGGCGGCAGGCAGCTCGAGGAGGGAGAGACGCCCTTCCTCAGCCCTGGCGCACTTGGTTGCCAAGTTGAACAGCTCCAAGGAAGTGGACAGGTCTTCATGCATCGCCAGCTCCTCCTTCATCTTGACATCGCGCACGCCGTCGGAGAAGGCTGAGATGATGGCCTCCTTAGTCACCTTGGGAATTTTGAGGCGTGCGTTGTTGAAGCGCTGGATGTACTTCTGTAGGGTCTCCCCGGGTTGTTGCTTGATGCAGCGCATGTCGCTCACGGCGGGTGGCCGGTCGCGAGTACCTTGGAAGTTGGCGATGAAGCGGGTGCGGATCTCGTCCCAGGAGAAGATCGTGCCTGGAGGCAGGTTCAGGAGCCAGGTGCGGGCCCCGTCCTTGAGTGCCATGGGAAACCAGTTCGCCATGACCTTCTCGTCTCCGTTGGCAGCTTCGATGCCCAGCTCTTAGAGCTGGAGGAACTCCGCAGGGTCGGCCCTGCCATCGTAACGAGGAGGGAGGTCTGACTTGAACTTGCCGGGCCACGCGACGCTGCGTAGCTCGGTGGTGAAGGCACAGCAGCCTGCTATGGCCATGAGAGGCCTTGGGTGACGGAGAGCTTGGTCTTGCATGTCCCCACGCGCTGCATCTGGGAGCAGTGCGGGGTCTTGGCATGCGGGAGCAGGAGCATGGTCGCGACGTGCTGGAGCAGGGAGCGCCCGGGCAGCTTCTTGCGGGCGAGGGACTTCTTGGCAGCTCTGCCCTTGCCGCGCTGGCACCTGCCAGAGCGGGTTCCGCCCAGGGGCCACGCGCCTTGGAGCCATGGCGCCTTCTTGAGGAGGAGGTGGCCGGGGCGCCGCCAGAGCCTCGTCGCCCGCGCGGGGCGGGGTGCGGTGCAGCGGAACGGACAGCTCAGGAGAGCCCCCTGCGGCGCGGACGAGCTCGGCGATGAGGTCGAGCCATTCTTTATAGATGTCGTCGACGGGAGAGTAGCGCAGGAGCTCGTTTGCCGCGATGAGCGCAGCTCGAGCCTCCATGGGTGCGCGGAGCGCGCGGGATGAAGAACCAGCTGGGGTGAGCGAGGGAGTAGCGGTGCGGCCGTCTTGCCGCACTGACGGATGCTGAGACGATGCTTGCCGCTCGTCCCCCGTCGGGCCGGTGGCAGCGTTGACGGCAGGTGATGGGGAACGGCGAGGACGCCCGCCGACAGGAGCCGTCTGGGCAATGCAGGAAGCGAGAGCGGCCCGGTGCTCGGCGCGGGCCCAACGAGCGTCAGACATGGGCGCGATGGTCGGAGGAGAACGGGGTGGTGGAAGACGAATTCCGGCGCACCCCTACCTGGCGCGCCAAATGTCGGATTTCGGGTTCTGGCAGACCCTTGAGGTTCGAACACTGGGGTGCGCGCGAAGATTTCGCCTCCTACCTACCTGCACCCCTCCGCCTCGCTAAGATCTAAGCTAAGGAAAGAACAACAGAAGAAACACAGGATTTATACTGGTTCGGGCCACCATTGTGGTGTAATACCCTTCTCCAGTGTGTATTGTGGTGGATTGCTTCTTGGGCTGATGATGATGAACAATACAAGGAAGAACAGCCTCGTGAGGGTCTGTTCTTGGCTGGGGGACGGACTTCTAGGAGGAGTTCAGTCACCCTTCTCTCTCTGATTTCGATCCGATCCTTGATCCTTGATCTCGATCTCCTGCCTCGAACCTCGAAGCTCTAACCTCGAACCTCTAACCTCCAACCTCTCTGTGGGTGGCTGGTCCTATTTATAGGCAATGGCCCTGGGCCTCTTCCCAAATATTGAGCGGGAAGGGCGCCAACAATTGGCCATTTTGAAGGGGAACATCTGGTACACTTATCCTGACTAAAGTTGGTCCTCGCCTGCACAAAGCCCTGATGGTGACGCCGTCTTGGGCTCCATGATGACCTCCGTCTTGCAGTCCTCCTGGTCTTGGTCTTGTTGCACCGAAATGGCAACCTTTGCCTAATGCCTCGGTACCCCGCGGCTGCGCTTGCCCCTTTGCACCAAAGGGGAAAGGAGGACACTGCGCGGGCTGGCGCCCGCCTGGTGCCCTTGGTCATCATGGCTTGCGTCACGGGCACCTCGTGAGGTACCCCGCCTTGATCTCTCCGCCTCCTCGCGAGCCAGCCTGGTGAGGCCATGACTGAGGAAGCTCCGTGTCGTCCGCCCCGCGAGGCTTGGCCACTCGCGAGGGTCTTGGGTCTGTGTTGATGAAGATGGGCCGTGCTGGGCCCCCCTTTGAGCCACGCTGCAGGCCGCAGGCAGGCAAGTCTGGGGACCCCCGTTCCCAGAACGTCGACAGAACTACTCCATCGGCTACTACCCTCAAGCTAACGGTGCGATCGAGGCTTTCAACAAGACGCTCGACAAGATACTCAAGAAGATGGTGACAAGGAATTGGAGAGACTGGCATGACCGTCTCTTTGAGTCCTTACTGGAGTGCCGTGTCACAGTCCGTACCCCAACACAGGTGACTCCGTTTTCTCTCGTTTACGGGAGTGAGGCAGTCCTACCACTAGTGGTCCAGCTAACCCCTTCTAGGGTGGCTATCCAAGATGAAATCACCCACGATGAATAGGTACAACTGTGGTTTCAGGAGCTCGACGCCCTTGAAGAGGGGCGACTTAATGCCCTACAAAACCTGGAGCTTAACCACCAAAATATGGTGAGAGCTTACAACAAGCTCGTCAAGCAACGCGTCTTCCGAAAAGGCGAGTTGGTTCTCATTGTCAGGCGACCCATCATCGTGACGCACGAGGCGAATGGCAAGTTTGACCCAAAGTGGGAAGGACCATACGTCATCGAGCAAGTCTACGATGGGGGAGCATACTAGCTCATCGATTCCCAGGGAGTACGACCTATGCCCCCAATCAACGAAAGGTTCCTCAAAAAATATTTTTCATAAAATTTTGCCTCTTTTGTTGCCTTTTGGTTTTTCATTGGGGAAACTTTTTTTGTGGGCTATCGGATCCATGGTGCATTCTCCTTTGCATTTCCTAGATATATCTAGTTTTCCCCAATTTTTACAGACTAAGTCCAACAAAAAATGGCTTTGCCCTATCGCACTACACTATTGATTGAAGTTTCAGCTACCCTAGGACTTGTTGAAGGGCGACACAATGTGCCGATTTGCAGGTGGAGCGGCTCCTACACTCACAATGCATGACACGTACCAGGTGTATGCTTCCAGAGGCAGCAGAGATGATTACTTGGGTACTTCTGAGTATTGAGACCCCACGTTGTTCATGTTTCCTAGCATGCCTCGTGTTCAAGGAGGCTCGCACTCCAGGGAGGACTATAGGAAAAGATCATGGAGGACTGCCTGACTCAACACAAGTTGGTTTGGTGCGTAGTCACATGCCAACCCTGGGGTGCGTCACTAGAAGCTCCAGATAATGTGCTAGAGGGTTTTTCCTAGTCCCCAAAGGTGAATAGCTGCCTTCCAAGTTCTCAAGGTGGGTCCCTAGGTATCCTGGAAGAAGAGTCCTCAAGAAGTTTCAATTGAATGGCAAAGCAAGTCCATGAAGTTTGCGGCCAATCAATCATCTGCGTGAGCAATCATAATAAAATTCGAAAAGTCCAAGAAGCAAATTCTAGAAAAATCCCAACAGTACAAGAAGCAATCAAGTGGTCCCAAGAAGAAAGGGACCCACTAGAAGGAAGGAAGGAGAGAGCTGTTCACCACCCCTCATTATGCACGAAGGAAAAATCGCCAAGCCATTGTCCCAAAACCATTTGCCCTAAACCTAGCATACCTAAGTGTCTAGGTTCATGAGACGTATGCAGGGGGCATGTGGAGCTGTGGGGGCCCTCGGTATGATGATGGGCTAGAGTATGAATTTCTGTTGCCTCTCGGAAGTATGGCGGAACACGGCGTCTTCATACATGTAAACCGAAGCTAATTTAAGTTGTCGAGTTGCAATCTTCAAGGTCTTTCGATGGTTCCCAATGACAAGTCCTTCAGTAGCCTTCTCGGATTTCACGCCTATATTTGCTGTATAAAGGGAAAGTCGACATTTAAAAAAAACTTTTTTACTCACTTTGTTTTGTTCGGTGTTGCTTTTTGTGTGTCTCTGATATCTTTGCAGCCATGGTGAGACCCTTCATGATGTCATGGGACACATCCTGGTGTCAAACATCTACATCAACCTACAACATGGTCCTTTGGGGTCCGGTGATACAGATGCATCCATGACAACACCGACGACACCCCCGCAACCAATCTTCTACACCGACATGTACGATGGCCATTGGAAGATGACATGTGTACACTCGAGAAGGTGGTACCAATTTGTCTCCGCAAACTCCTTGATTATTCGTAAGGCCGACGATGTCCCAGCGCACCAACAGAATTGTCACACCATGGATGGTGTGACGGTTCGCTCAACGAAGGGGAGCTATCGACGGTCTACCGATGCGTTGCCTACATCAACACAAAGAGATCACGGGAGCAATGCAACGCGCTAATGCAGCCAGTGTGAATCTGTGAAACCATCCAATCGAGTCGGCTGGCACCGTAGCAGCTAGACGGTCGCGACAAGATTGGTAAAAAAATCATTTTGTTTTCAGGACAAGGCATGATGTTTCGCCATGGAACGAAGACGAGATAGAGTTTGCCTGATTAATCGGCATCGTGCCTATTATATGATCCAACGAGCACCCTAGAGAACACAGGTGTGGATGGACATGCCTACACTAATTTACATTACTACCAATCAATGATCTTCCGGACGACACTCAATATCATGAATCACGGGTCAATACCTCTCTAGGCTGCACACATGTTGATGCGCCAGTTTGTTACAAAAAATGTTTTTACCAAACTAAGTTCGATCACTTCATGCTCGAACTTTATTTGGTGAGGGGGCATTTGTTTGACGCAGTTTTTGTACTAAAGAAGAGAGGTTAAATAAGTACTAAAAAGATACGGATCAATTCCTTTTCCTCTCTCTATATCTCTCTCTTACGTGACTAATCCCTTAATTGTTATTATTTTTCTGAACAAAAGGAATTTTCAAGAGTGCAGGATACACAGGGAAGAGTATATGTACATACATGGTGCACTAGTGCATGCACAGACTAGTTAATCTCTTGATTCACCTTGTATGTGGTGCATGGCAATTTTGCCTACGTACATACATGCATGCATGAAGGTGGCAGTACGTACAACGGAAATATATGCCTCGGTTATACGTGGCGGCCATGACGACGGACATACAAATAAGCATACGAACACCCGCACATATGATGGATTGTTCGATATATGTTTGGGGTCTAGTTGTGCACTCGAAAGTGTCTCGGCTAGTGCAAGACAAGTTGAAGCTGTTACATTAAGCATTGGTGGAGTCCAATGAGGAACGAGCCGGAAGGACTGCAACATATACACCAGGGAGGCTGTGGTAAGCTAGCCTCATCATTGTTGGAAACTGATACAACGCAGCTCCGTGGCCAGTATGAAGCAAAGATGATGTGGAGCATCCCACGATCTTCTCCATGTACACTTTCATAGCAGCTCGAGTCCCAAGTAGACCTACCGGAATTAAGGTGAACCCGTTCTTCTTCCAGAATATCATGAATATCCATTAGACTTGCTTGCTACCTCACCAAAGTGCTCTATGTGTCCTTAGATAGGAAGACCGACGACCACAAGCTGGTGAGGAACACCCCAAATGAGTAGGAGAAGCACCACAAGGCCACGAGGAAGAAGGAGAAGCACAACAGGAGCTGGACAAGAAGTCCCAGGCGACCCAGTGCGCACGGGCCCCCGAGACCCCGTGTCCACGGGCTACACAGGGAGCTGGCGCTGGAGCACCTCGTGCGCACGGGCATGTACCGTGCCCGCGGGACCCCTGTGCGCACGGGCCCATCCGGATGGACGGCTGTGAGCTGCTGTTGGGCCTCCTCTTCGTCCCCTCCATCCACCTACCTATATATTCCGTACCTAGACTATTTGTTAGGGTTAGCAAAGTATATGTGATACATTTGTCAGCTTTGCTCCTTGTATCCCCTCCTCTTGGAGATCTAGACCCCTTTCGGGAACAATCCTTGGGATTATCAAGCCCTCCTCTTGGAGTAGATCAACATCAAGTCCTCACCTAGTGGGAAGAACTTACCTAGTGCTATTTTCCTGGAATTGTTCATGTAATCTTGTGGATCTCATGTGTGCTACTCTAGTGGATGTGATATTTGGGTTTGTTTGAGTGTTTTGTGTCTTGTGCACTTGAGTGTTCTTCCTCTTTCCCCCTCCAAGTGTGAAAAGATCCCCTCCAGAGTTTTGCCCTACATCATCTTGGTATCATGAGCAAGGTTGATTCACATCTTGGAGTCCCATCCACCCACTTGCTAGCTTGATTTTGTTGTTTTTGTCCAAATTCGAAAATCTCCACCAAAAATAGCCCCAAAGTGTTTTGTGATTTGTTCGTTTGATGAGGTTTTGTTGTATTTGACCCATGAATTTGCTTGGTTTCAAATGGATCTAGCTTTCCCCTAACTTTTCCCCACCATCCATCCCCAAAATCTCTCCAATTTTGCCCAAGAAATCCTCATTTTCCACCCCGAAATGGCGAATTTTCTGCACACCCCGTGCCTACGGGCTCCCAGGACCGTGCCCACGGTCCCCCGCGTAGTCCCAGGTGACCCCGTGCCCTTGGTACGTGTACTGTGTGCATGAGACCCCGTGTCCACGGGCCTTGGACCCCGTGCGAACGGCCCTCCCAGAATCAGCCGCGTCCACTTTACGTTTTCGGCCATAACTTCCACATCCGGAGTCCAATTTTCAAGTTGTTTAGCTCGTTGAGTAGCTATTGACATCCCCCATCCACCTAGATAGGTTCCAACATCGTTTGACTCCATAAAGCTTTTGACATTTTTGCATGTTTGCCTAGGCCCTCCACCATATCATCCGCAAAACCACCATAGCCTTCCGCAACATTACCCTTTTTGCTCCATATAGCATTTGTCGTTGTTTGTGTGGTCACTTGAGTCTCCTAAGGGGTTTCAGCTACTTAGGGACGGTTTCTTCTTCATCAACCACCACCATCACTTCTGCATTGCCATCTCTGCTTCCACCATTTGACTTTCTTCCGTATGAGATTTTGAGTTTACGGTTTTTACCATTTCCTAAGGTGTTTCAGCTACTTAGGGACGTGTCTACATCATCTTGGTATCTACATCAAGACCACTGCCACTCATCATCGCCACGAGGTCGTCATCGACATCGACCACTTCACCATTTTGACACCCTAACCGTAAGCAAGAACGGTAACCTTTATATCATCTTGGTATTGTGGTATCCCATCATTGTACATTCTTGCCATTACATCGTTAACCTCTTAGCCCATTTTGCATCACTTGCCTATCGAGACTAGCCATTTGAGTATTGCCGGCAATGTTACTTGTGCACATTAGTGATCCGTACCTTCCATTGCGTACATATCATATTGGTATCATCTTGGTATCATATCATCTCGAGTCACAACATTGTTCCCGCATATACAAAATCGCTATCTTGGTTCGTGCATTTCGATAGTGGCCATATAAAAAAAAGAGAATAAGCTTTTAAGCAAAAACAGAGCAAAGAAGCTTGTAAGCAAGAGCCATAGCATCGCCATATTGCATACCATACTACCATATTGATCATCTTGGATCATCATATGCGAAACACAGGAACATCATACACATAATATACTTGGGATAGAAAGGTCGTACATTTTGCATCTTATAGGTTGTGCACAAGTGTCGTATCCGCCTATTGAGCAATCGTGCTAGCGTGTCTCTTGAGTTGTGCAACACGAGCATTTTCCGTGGATTCCACATTTTGTGCTCATTCCTTGGTTGCACAACCCGATTTATCTATCCGTGTGCGTGTTTCTGTGTGCCACATATTGCTATTGGTCTACTTGTTTCACTTGCGAATTTGTGAATCTTTTCTAGCATTATTGACTCTTGCTAATAATTTGCATCAAATTTTTGTGCCACTATCCTCACCGAGCTCCACCATAAGCTTCTACTTGTAGGTGTGAGAAACAAACCCGGTTCCAATTCTACTATTGTGCCATTACATTGAGTGACACTTGTTACATCCTCAGTCCACGAAAAAAGGTAACTTCGGTATTGTTCTCTCATTTTTCTACTCACTCCACTGGTTATGATGGATAGGCCAACTTCGTCGGTGAACCTGCTTTTCGAGGAGTAAGAAGGTGATGACGACTACACCACCAAAACGCCCATCTTCGGACCACAACGAGTAATGCGAGGCATTGAGCGACGCACCGTCGATATTCACTAATGTGAAGCACGGACAAGGGACTACATCGACACCAAGTTGGATGCACAATTGGATGACATCCAACACGTGTTGGCCAACTACAAGTCTTCTTCCCCTTCGTCATCTTCATGGCGGAGACGCTCAAGTAGCAAGTCTTCGTTATGGCCACGCGATGCAAGTACCACGCAGCACTGTCATCATCTTCGAGGCGACCACCAAGACCACGGACAAGACCATGAAGAGAGACCTTCGCGACGAGAGATGGCTTATCTACCACCCCCGTGCACACGGGCCTTGGACCCCATGCACACGGCCTCCAACGACCTCGTGCGCACAGGCCTTACATAACCACAACATCGACAACAAAGTTGTGGCCTCTTCAACAACTGTGGCATCTTCGCCAAGTGCTATCAAGGAATCTTCACCTTTGGACGTACGACATCTTCGCCTACTTCCCACGAGTACACCTACTTCGACATCATCAAGTCCAAGGCAATCACCCACGAGCGAGGGCGACACTTGCATCTTCGAAAGCCCCTCATGGAAGACGGTCGAGCATGGGAACTTCCCTTCGGTCATGGAGACGAGCTATGAGGTCCCACATTATATGGACTTCATATAAGACGATGATAAGCCAGTCAAGCAAGGGCCACCCCCATCGAAAATGGCAACGAGCGCGAACCTCTTGAACAACATGAAGATGCCGCCCCATTGGGACTCATAATCTGAGTCTAGCTACGACACCGCACATGAGACCTTATCTTTGGTCTTGGAGGAGAGTGATGATGTGCCATCTTCTACCTTCATCCACGGCTACGACCATGACATGATTGAGCATGGAGACATTTGCACCTACATCTCTCCGACACCTACATATGACGAGATGCCCCATTTCCCATGTGAGGAGCGCCACCCCACCATGAGTTATATGAGTGACTCCACCATATGTGACATTGAGAGCATTTCCTATGAGAGAATGAGTGTGACCACCACTAGTCCCACACATGAGTTTATGCCACACATCCTATGTGAGGTTGAGAGCCATTTGAGTGACTCCACCAACCATATGAGTGAGAGCATCTTACCGGGAGTGAGTGAGCCACAACACTTAGTGAGTGAGGTAGTTGAGATGGCATGTGAGGCCACTATGATTTCTAACGACTTAACCTCTACTCCGAGTGTGCTTTCTTCTTTGGTGCTAGGTCTCCCACATGACGACATTCCTACCCTCGACGAGTCCATACCTCCAACGATGACGACGATGGCCATGGTGGACAATGATGCACCCCCACATGGTTCCATCATGATGAACATGACCACGACTCGGTCTTCGACACCTCACCTACACCACATGAGTGGAGCTCCAAAGGTAACATAGGTGATGGTGTTTATCTTGTCCCACTAGTGGACTATATTCAAAATGATTGCTTGCATGATGTTGACACACCTATTACCATACTTCATGCTAGTGTGACTTCATCATGTCATGACTTACCTATTTATGAAGAATATTATGATGAGCATGTTGAGTTGCCTAGTTGTGATGCTATGCTCCATAGGATATCATGTGAAAATTCTTTTGGTCACATCATGTTTGACAATCCATTGAACTTTTCATATGCTATGCATGAGATATCCCATATTGCATCATTTCAATCTCAACATAGTAACTATGCTTGCCCCATTAAAATAAATCCCATTTGAACTTATGGCATAGATGACGAGATGATGGTCATTGGCTTTTTTTTCATGTGATGATATTGCCATGCTTCCTTTACATGATTTGCACAATTCATCTACTATACCATGCCATGATCACATTGTTGCAAATATGCTTTGTTTTGGATGTTGTCAATATTCTCCAAAAGATGTTTCCATTAATGCTCATGAGGAGACCCCCATAGTTTCCTCATACATATTAGGAGATTTTGATGCATTCCATACTTTGCATGATTCTCATCATTGCTTGCACCATATGCATTCCACGCATAACAATGCTCTAGATATTTCCCATGATTCATTACACAACTTGAGTCTCCATTATGCTATACATAACAACAAACCCATGATGATGGATGACATGTTTCTCTATCATGCATCTCATTTATTTGAGCATTGGATATTTTATGCTAACCAACACAAGCACGTGCGCATCACGATGGATGATGTGTACATCTACCACGCACACACAATTTTCCCTTTGTTTTTGTTGTGTGTAGGTACTCATGTATACTCGTCAACCTCTCAATCCCAAGAGTTGATGAAACGAGCTCTTGAGAGCAACGACGATTTGGGATCCCGTGGATTGTCCTTCCTCCCATTCTCTTCGCACAATGACTACGCGCATCTCTTCTACTTGGCTCTCACACGGCCTTGGGTTATATATCACTTATTACGTTATGCCCATTTTCTCGTGTTCACTTTGCATCCTACGCCTCTTTCCATGCCTTTGCCATGCAATTGTGACCCTTGCTTGCACATACATGTGATTCACCATTATACTACTTCTATGTGTATTTGCATGCTTGGTGGAGATCCTTGTTGCTATTGCCATGTTTATCATGTGCCTCATGCTATTCATGCTTGTTGTGTGGGGAGAGTCAGGATGTCCCTTTGCTATTTACATATGGCATCTCGCCAATACAATGATGATACCTTCATCATATCTTGCTTTCATGCTTGTGCTATGTCATGCACATTTTATATGCCCACTATTAGCACCCATGACATGATTGCCATGATTACCTCTAGTATGTTGCATCTTTGCACTGCTAGCTTGTATAACTTGATGCATATCATTACTTGCGTGGTTGCATCACCCATGTTCCATTATTGCTAACTTTCTTGGGTTGATGGCATATATGTTCATGCCTCTCACTTTATTTGTCTTAATCATTGTCTCTTGTCTCCGTTAGTTGCATCATTGATATCAACTTGTAGTGAGTGCACCCATGTGATGCTTATCGATCTTGGAGACTTGGGCATATTACTTGTGATGCATGCTTGTTTGATTGAGCTTAATCTTTTTGGTTGTAGTTGCATCATATGATTTCATACCACACCACACCTTGTCCCTTCTTATGATGAGCATGATGCATATACTTGTTGGGCATTTCCCTTCCCAAATGATAGTCTTTGCGTTCATGCTAACCTCATGGTTTTTTCCAAGTGTTTGTCATGTTCTTCCTTTTTGAAGGTCTTGCAAGGTGGTGCCATCATGAACTATCATCGTCATGGGAAGGCAACACATTGCACGTCACCAACATCTTAGAGCACCTCACCGAGCGACAAGGCATCAATTCCTACCGTGTACATGGCGATATGGTTTACGATCCGAGGTCGGATCTCTCCCAAGGGGGAGGGGATGATGCAGAGCATCCCACGGTCATCTCCATGTACATCGTCATAGTAGCTCGAGTCCCAAGTAGACCTACCGGAATTAAGGTGAACCCGTTCTTCTTCAAGAATATCATGAATATCCGTTGGACTTGCTTGCTACCTCACCAAAGTGCTCTATGTGTCCTTAGATACGAAGGCCGACAACCACAAGCTGGTGAAGAACACCCCAAAGGAGTAGGAGAAGCACCACAAGGCCACGAGGAAGAACAAGAAGCACAACAGGAGCTAGACAAGAAGTCCCAGGCGACCCCGTGTCCACGGGCTACACAGGGAGCTGGCGCTGGAGCACCCCGTGCGCATGGGCATGTACCGTGCCCACGGGACCCCCGTGTGCAAGGGCCCAACTTACCCCGTGCGCACGGGCCCATTAGGATGGACGGCTGTGAGCTGTTGTTGGGCCCCCTCTTCGTCCCCTCCATCCACCTACCTATATATTCCGTACCTAGACCATTTGTTAGGGTTAGCAAAGTATATGTGAGACATTTGTGAGCTTTGCTCCTTGTATCCCCTTCTCTTAGAGATCTAGACCCGTTTTGGGAAGAATCCTTGGGATTATCAAGCCCTCCTCTTGGAGAAGATCAAGATCAAGACCTCACCTAGTGGGAAGAACTTACCTAGTGCTATTTTCCTTGAATTGTTCATGTAATCTTGTGGATCTCATGTGTGCTACTCTAGTGGATGTGATATTTGGGTTTGTTTGAGTGTTTTGTGTCTTGTGCTCTTGAGTGTTCTTCCTCTTTTCCCCCTCCAAGTGTGAAAAGATCCCCTCTAGGGTTTTGCCCTACAACAAGAGACCCGGCGAGTAAAAGTAAAAAAGGAGATATATCACAAAAGCTATCATTTTAGTGATCGATGATACAAAAGTTCACTGGGACTAATCAAACTTTTTATGGATGAGCTAAGACAAGTTATATTTAACTAATATAGAACCTATTTGAACTAAGTGCAGTTTTTGCAGAGCAGTCCATGATCGCTAGCCCCTCCCTCACTTAGGAGCTTTGTATGCTAGGATCGTCGCGATCTCCGGAAGTGTTCCGCTAGTGGCCAGGATGGCAGCCGCCTCTGCACGGTGTCTTGTGTACGACTCGGCCACCTGTGACGAACTCCGAACTACATCCTCATGAGCCTCAAGATGGCGAGAGCTAGAAGTCATCATTTCAGCAAGGATGCCTGTGCGCTTTTCAGCCAGTGTCGCCATCTTCGTTTCCTTCTCGCAGAGGGACTGATGTTCTTCAGCCAACTTATTTTGTCTGTTGCAGATGGAAACGAGGTCCGCAAGGCATTCCTCTAGGCGCGACCCTTCCTTCTCGAGGTGGCGAAGTCCTTGAGTGATCCCCGCATGAGCTACATCGAGTTTCTCCAGCAGAGATGACACTTGCGCCGGCGCGGGTGCCGATGTGTGGGAAGTGGCAAGACAACCTTTTCCGCCCAGACGAGCCACCACTTCTTGAAGGTGGCGAATCAGAATCTTGAGGTCTGGCGGGACCTCGTTCGAATATGGGATCTTCCACATACTTAGCACAGATTCTATTCTCACTATGGTTAGCTCCTCATTGATCGACTGCTCCCTAAGCGCCTCTTGTATATCTTTGAGTCCAATTGAGATGTACTTTTTTGCTATTCCGGGTGGGAGAACAAGGCTTGGCGTTGAGATGTTATCAGTTGGAGGGACTTTGAGCTTCTCAAGCAGAGTGTTTTCTCCAACAAGGATATTCTGGTGTTGGTCAATTAATACACGGAGCTCCTTTTCCTTAGGGGAATAAAAGCCTACTAGATTAGTTGATTTGCTGGAGACATCTAGAAAGGCGACTGAGGGAGTCCTGGATTAGGGGGTCTCCGGACAGCCGGACTATCTCCATTGGCCGGACTGTTAGACTATGAAGATACAAGATTGAAGACTTCGTCTCGTGTCCGGATGGGACTCTACTTGGCGTGGAAGGCAAGCTAGGCAATATGGATATGGATATCTCCTCCTTTGTAACTGACCTTGTGTAACCCTAACCCTCTCCGGTGTCTATATAAACCGAAGGGTTTTAGTCCGTAGGACAACAACCACAACATACAATCATACCATAGGCTAGCTTCTAGGGTTTAGCCTCTCTGATCTCGTGGTAGATCTACTCTTGTACTACCCATAAAGAGGGCTCGAACCTGGGTAAAACATCGTGTCCCCTGCCTCCTATTACCATCCGGCCTAGACGCACAGTTCGGGACCCCTTACCCGAGATCTACCGGTTTTGGCACTGACATTGGTGCTTTCATTGAGAGTTCCTCTGTGTCGTCGCCGTTAGGCTTGATGGCTCCTACTATCATTGATAGCGATGCAGTCCAGGGTGAGACTTTTTTCCCCGGACAGATCTTCTTATTCAGCGGCTTTGCACTTCGGGCTAATTCGCTTGGCTATCTGGAGCAAATTGAAAGCTACGCCGCTGGCCATCAGGTAAGATTTGGAAGTTTGAACTACACGGCCGACATCCGCGGAGACTTGATCTTCGACGGATTCGAGCCACAGCCAGTCGCGCCGCACTGTCACGATGGGTATGACCTAGCTCTGCCGCGGAACAGTACCCCAGAGGCCGCGCCCGCATCAGCTCCGAAGCTTAGCTCGGAGCCAACTGCGCCAGTCAAGGACGGGTGGTTAGACACCACCTCAGGGGCTGCAGTCTCAACGGCGATCGAGCCGAACACCAGCCTAACCCTCTGCGCAGCCCGTGACTCCAAGGTGCCGGACTCTTTTCCGGACTCCGAACCATCCGCGCCCCTGCCAATTGAATCCGATTGGGTGTCGATCATGGAATTCACCGCCGCGGATATCTTTCAGCACTCGCCCTTCGGCAACATTCTAAATTCACTAAGGTCTCTCTCTTTGTCAGGAGAGCCTGGCCAGATTATGGCCAACAGGATTGGGATGCGGACGACGAAGAAATAAGACGCCCACCCACCACCCACTTCATAGCCACTATCGACAATTTAACCGACATGCTCGACTTCGACTCCGAAGACATCGACGGTATGGACGACGATGTAGGAGATGAACATGAACCAGCACCTATAGGGCACTGGAAAGCCACCTCGTCATATGACATATACATGGTGGATACACCCAAAGAAGGCAATGGGGACGGGATAGCGGAGGATGACCCCTCCAAGAAGCAACCCAAACGCCGATGTCAGCGGCGCCGCTCTAAGTCCCGCCAAAGCAAAAGTGGTGATACCGGCACATGAGATAATAACACTCCAGATAGTGCCGAAGACAACAACAAACCCCTCCAGCAAGATTTAGAGCAGGAGGATGGAGGAACCAGCTCTCCTGAGAGAGCGGCAGACGGATAGGAGGAGGATGACAATCACATACCCCCCTCCGAAGACGAGGCAAGCCTCGACGACGATGAATTCGCCATACCAGAGGATCCCGTTGAACAAGAGCGCTTCAAGCGCCGGCTTATGGCCGCGACAAATAGCCTGAAGAAAAAGCAGCAGCAGCTTCGAGCTGATAAAGGTCAGCTAGCTGATAGATGGACTGAAGTCCTCGCGGTCGAGGAATATAAACTCGAGCGCCCCTCCAAGAGTTACCCAAGGCATAGGTTACTACCCCGACTAGAGGAAGAAGCGTATGATACGGCTAATCGGCCACCTCGTGGCCGCGATTGAGAGGCATTCCAACCAAAAGCTCAGCCTCCACCCCAACACCATTCAAATAAAAAGGCATGGGGAGATACGCCAGACCTGCGAGACATATTGGAGGACAAGGCAAGGCATACAAGATCGATCTACGGATCATGAGGGCGCACCACTCTGCGACACGACAAACGTCATGTCGGATACAGTAAAAGCAAATCTGGCCGGGCCGAACACAGCGGGAAAGACCCATTCGAGTTGTGTCGCGATATAGCCCAATACAGAGGCGCCACACACCCCTTATGCTTCACAAACGAAGTAATGGAACATCAATTACTAGAAGGTTTCAAACCTGTAAATATTGAATCATACGACGGCACAACAGATCCCGCAGTATGGATTGAGGATTTCCTCCTCCACATCCACATGGCCCGCGGCGATGACTTACACGCCATCAAATACCTCCCACTAAAGCTCAAAGGACCAGTGCAGCATTGGCTTAATAGCTTGCCAGCGGACTCCATTAGCTGTTTGGAAGATCACGAAGCCGCATTCCTCGACAACTTTCAGGGCACTTATGTGCGACCACCATACACCGATGATTTGAGCCACATAATTCAGCAACCAGAAGAGTCGGCCAGGCAATTCTGGACTCAGTTCCTTACAAAGAAAAATCAAATCATCGACTGTCCGAATGCGGAGGCCATAGCGGCTTTCAAGCACAACATCTGAGACGAGTGCCTAGGCCGGCACCTTGGTCAGGAAAAGCCGAAATCTATGGCATCTCTCATGACGCTCATGACCCGCTTTTGTGCAGTAGAAGATAGCTGGCTGGCTCGCAGTAATAACATATCAAAGAACCATGGTACCTCAGATACCAAGGACGGCAATAGCAGGTCACGTTGCAACAAGCATAAGCGCCGCATTAATAGCGAAAATACTGAGGATACGGCAGTCAATGCCAGATTCAAAGGCTCTAAACCCGGTCAGCGGAAAAAGCCATTCAAACAAAGTACGCCGGGTCCGTCCAACTTGGACCGTATACTCGATCGCTCGTGTCAAATACACGGTACCCTAGACAGGCCAGGCAATCATATCAACATGGATTGTTGGGTGTTAAAGCAGGTCGGCAAGTTAATTGCCGAAAACAAGGACAAGGGGCCGCATAGCGATGACGAGGAGGAGCCCCGGCAGCCGCACACTAGAGGACATAAGAGGTTTCCCCCGCAAGTGCGGACGGTGAACATGATATACGCAACCCACATCCCCAAGAGGGAGCGGAAGCGTGCGCTCAGGGACGTATATGCGTTGGAGCCAGTCGCCCCAAAGTTCAACCCTTGGTCCTCCTATCTGATCACCTTCGATCGCAAGGACCACCCCACTAGTATCCGTCATGGCGGATTCGCCGCACTGGTCCTAGACCCAATCATTGACGGATTTCACCTCACTCGAGTCCTTATGGACGGCGGCAGCAGCCTGAACCTGCTTTTATCAGGACACAGTGTGCAAAATGGGTATAGAGCCCTCAAGGATCAAACCCACAAAAACGACCCTTAAGGGCGTCATTCCAGGTGTAGAGGCCCATTGCACAGGCTCAATTACACTGGAAGTGGTCTTCGGATCCCCGGATAACTTCCGAAGTGAAGAGTTAATCTTCGATATAGTCCCGTTCCGCAGTGGTTATCACGCACTGCTTGGGTGAACCGTATTTGCTAGATTCAATGTGGTACTGCATTATGCATACCTCAAGCTCAATATGCCAGGACCTCGCGGAGTTATTACAGTCAATGGAAACACAGAGCGCTCTCTCCGAATAGAGGAACACACAGCAGCCCTCGCAGTAGAAACGCAAAGCAGCCTCTCAAGGCAATCAACCAGTTCGGCACTTCACAGCCCGGAGACCTTCAAGCGCGCTCGGGGCAATCGGCAAATAGACCGCCTGGCACGATCTGAGCTCGCGTAGCAATACGACGGCCACCCCAATCCCAGCCCAACGGCGAAACTCGCGCTGCGCGTATATAATTACGCATTAAAAATACCATGGGCATATGTGGGGAGGGGGGCACAACTGCGGCACGCCCCAAGACGTGGCCTAAACCGCACTAGGGGCTTCCCGTTCGGTTATTTTTCTTTTTCTTTCAGAACCTTAATCTTTGGAAACACTATCCGGCAGCACTATTGCCGAACACATGATGCAGCAACCAAGGAGGCAGACAGCTATGTTATACCATGGAATTCCCAGGTTTATTACAGTAACGAGTGAAATATTCAATTTAATATCATTCCTCAGCTTGCCCTTGGAAGGGACATACTCCTACTCTTTGCTTATCGCACTATCTGTATCACTCTGCTTTAACGCAATTTTTTAATAAACAATGCATGACATTACGGCTATTATTGCATTCTTGTTATATATATATATATCTATGTGTTCATTAATGACGCCTTGCAACCGTACACTATGGTACGGCCAATACACCAGGGGCTTACGTACCCCACAATGCGGTGTGAAAAGTCCGAGCACTTTCACAAGTGCGGCACCCCGAACTTATAGCATTATATGCATCAGCTCCGAATCATGTCTTTGGTCAAATGTTGGGTTTGCCCGGCTCCTATGTTTTGGTACCTTACGTTCCACTCTATCGGCTAAGGTAGAGCTAGGAGAACTACTGCGATTGTGCCCCAGTTCTGCTGGGTTCAGCACCTCAGTAGAGAAAGCTAAAACTTACTGTCATGATAAGGCGAGAGACTGGTCGCTGTTCGGCGAGGTTTTCAAGTCCCTAAAGACTTATGCCGATTAGAGCGAGGGGCCGGCCCTGTCCGTCTTAAAGGCGTGTATCGCGCCCCGAATTCGGCCTCCCGAATACCAGGGGCATCGCTGAAATTTAAAATTATAGAATTCTATGGCTAAGTGAGAGCGATAAAGCATTATTAGTCCGGTTTCCTTGTTCGCTGTGCGGAGCACCTCCCTCGAAGGACCCAAACATGGGAACAAGAGTGCTCAGGTTTACCCGAACACCCCAGCACTCGTGGCATGGGGGCAGAAGCTCAGGACTAGCCATCTCTCAGATTGGATAAACAGCCAAACAGAAGGTAATATTTTAAATTCCAACAAGCGTTGCATAGCGCATATGAAACAAGTTTTCATACCTACAGGATAAAATGAGCAAGTCTCATTCAAATATTACATCTTTTGAACACTCGTCCGCGATGAGACGGGCACCCGGCAGAACACCCTCGTAGTACATCTCTGGGTGGCGGTGCTCCTTGCCCTCCGGCGGCCCCTCCTTGATCAGCTTCACGGCGTCTAGCTTGACCCACTACAATTTCACACGGGCGAAAGCCCGGCGTGCACCTTCAATGCAGACAGATCGCTTGACGACCTCCAGCCGCGGGCAGGCATCGACAAGCCGCCTCACCAGGCCAAATAAGCTGTTCGGAAGGGCGTCGCCAGGCCACAGCCGGACTATAAAGCTCTTCATGGCCTGATCGGCCGCCTTATGTAGCTCGACCATCTGCTTTAGCTGGTCGCTCATTGGCACCGGGTGTTCGGCCTCAGCATACTGAGACTAGAACAGCTTCTCGGTCGAGCTTCCGTCCTCGGCTTGGTAAAATTGTGCGGCATTGGACACACTGCGGGGCAAATCTGCGAATGCTCCTGAAGAGCTCCGTATCCGGGTAAGTAATCGGTAATTTACTTTTACATGCTTGCTTTGCATATAGAAAGCCTTACCCGCCGCTATCTTCTTCATCGCGTCGATCTCTTGGAGGGCCTTTTGGGCTTCGGCCTTGGCACTTTTTACACTCTCGAGGCCCGCGGCAAGCTCAGACTCCCGCATCTTGGAGTCAAGCTCCAATGCCTCGTGCTTCGCCACAAGAGCCTGGAGCTCTTGCTGCACCTCGCCCACCCGAGCCTCGTGCTTCTCTCGCTCGGTGCTCTCCTTGGCCACTTTATCTTCGGCCTTGGTTAGTGCTTGCTTCAGGGCCGCCACCTCGATCGTGGCCCCGGGCAAACATACGATGATCCTGTCATTTTGCAATCGCGTCCTCTTTTATATATACATAAGACAGGGTATTACTTACCCTTGTTCTCCTCGAGCTGCCTCTTGGCAAGGCCAAGCTCTTTCCTGGACCCCTCGAGGTCCTGCTTCAGTACGGCGACCTCCGAAGTTAGTGCGGCGGACGCCAGCAGCGAAGCCTGCATATGCATATTGACACACTTATATTAGACTCCTGCGATATTATTTGATCCTCTGTTCGGCTTTTCTTTGTGAACAACGAACAAAGCTTCAGGGGCTACTGTCTATGCGGTAATATTTCTACTACATTTTAAAACACTTACCTCGAAGCCTGTTAGAAGGCTGGCACAGGCTTCAGTCAATCCGCTCTTGGCGGACTGAACCTTCTGGATCACCGCACTCATGATAGTGCGGTGCTCCTCGTCGATGGAAGCGCTGTGAAGCGCTTCCAGGAGATTGTCCGGCGCCTCTGGATGGACAGAGGTCACTGGCACAGGCATCTTGCCCCTCTTAGAATGAGGCCGCTTGCCCGAGCCTGGAACCGCTGGAGGTTCCGGCGAGGTGTTCGACTAAAGGCCGAGCTCGGAGCTCTCAGGGGCCCCGTCCCCTCGGCTCCCGGAGTCCGGAAGGTCGCCTTGAGGCGTCTCCAGGACTGTCTCCCCTCGATCTGGTGCCTCTTGAGACAACACCTCGGCGTCGTCGGTAGGATGAGGGGAGGTGGCGGTCGGGACTGGATCGCTATCCATGTCCGACAAGCCCAAGGAGCCATCCGATGATACATCGATACTGGCTCATGGCAGCCTGCATAATTGCGTTCGGCGTTAGGGAAAGCAGTGCGACAAAGGAATCCTATGAGTTACTCTGGTATCCGAATACTTACGATCTCCCCGGGGGCTTGACCCTGGGCAACCACTCGCCTTCGCCTTCATCGGTAGCGGTGGAACAGTCCGGAAGGAGAGTCCTTCCCTTCTTGGGCCCTCCGGCCTCCCCAGTTGGGGTGGCCTTCCTTTTCTTTTTTCCCCCGCCTAGAGGGGGAGCATCTTCTTCTTCCTCCTTGTCTTCGAGGGTGGAGTTTGCCGCAGAGTTATCAGACGATGAGTCCGATAACACCTGGCGCCGGGAACTCTTTCGGGTTCCCTTGGCCTTCTTGGTCTTCTCCGGCACCTTGTAAGGAGCCAAAGTCAGCATCTCCGTCAGGAGAGCGCGCGCAGTATCTTCGGGAAAAGGGGCCGGACAGTCGATCTGCCCCGACATCTCCACCTAGTCCTGTCAAAGGCCTAGAGATTAGACCCCGCTCATAATTAAGCTAGGGAAAATAAATGTCTTACGGGACGTATTGAACTCACCGAACGCGCTAGGAGCTTTGCGCTTAGTCTACGATCCTCGGCGAGAGAAGGAGGGACCTCGGCGCCCTTGAACAGCACCTTCCAGACGTCCTTGTGCGTTGTATCAAAGAGCTCGCTCAGAGTCTGGTGTTGGGCCGGGTCGAACTCCCATAACGTAAAATCCCGTTGCTGACACGGGAGGATCCAGCGGATGAGCATAACTTGGACTATGTTGACAAGCTTGAGCTTCTTGCTTGCCATACTCCGGATACATTTCTGGAGTCCGTCCAGCTCCACCGATGAACCCCACGATAGACCCTTCTCTTTCCAGGAAGTGAGCCGTGTAGGGAATCTGGATCAAAACTTGGGGGCTGCCGCCCATTTGGCGTCGCGCGGCTCAGTGATGTAGATCCACGCCGACTGCCATCCCTTTATTGTCTCCACGGAGGAGCCTTCGAGCCATATGACGTTGGGCATCTTGCCCACCATGGCTCCGCCGCATTATGCTTGTTGGCCTCGTACCACCTTCGGCTTGATATTGAAGGTCTTTAACCACAGGCCGAAGTGGGGCCAGATGTGGAGGAAAGCCTCACACACGACGATCAATGCCAAAATGTTGAGGATGAAGTTCGGGGCCAGATCATGAAAGTCCAGCCAGTAGTAGAACATGAGACCACGGACGAAAGGATCGAGGGGAAACCCTAGTCCATGGAGGAAGTGGTGACGGAAAACTACCCGCTCGTGAGGTTCCGGGGTAGGGACGATCTGCCCCGCGGCGGGCAGCCGATGCGCGATGTTCGCAGCTAGGTATCCGACTCCGCGCAGCTTCTTGATGTCTCCCTCCGTGATGGAGGAGACCATCCACCTGCCTCCCGCTCCGGACATGATTGCAGAAGGTTGAGGTAGGAGGTGCGGACTTGGGAGCTAGAGCTCCAGTGTGCGAAAACGGATGAGTAAGGGAGGAAGAAGGCATGGATAGAAAGGTGAATCCTTATCCCTTTATATGGACGGACGAAACTAAGCGTCCCTACTTGCTTGGTAAAACTCGCTTATCCCCAAGCGCCGCAATTGATGGCGCGGTTGGGTTACCCACGCCCGTATTGATGAGAATCCCGTAACAAGGGGACACGATCTCTGCTTTGACAAGACGTGTCGAAAAACTGCCTTACGTTATGTGCGGGGCTGGTTAAAAGAAACAGTTCGAATAATCACCGGGCCATGACGTAACGTCATGCTGCCAAAACAAGTAAGAAAATCAGATCTGCAAAAATATTATTCTCTCTACGGTGGAATGTGGAACTTATTTTGCAGTGTCGAACACTATCCTCGTATTCAAATTCTTCTGTGATGAATTCGGAGAAGGAACCCGGCTTGCAATGCCGACGACAATACTGCGCGCCGGACTCATCGTCATTGAAGCCTGGTTCAGGGGCTACTGAGGGAATCCTGGATTAGGGGGCCTCCGGACAGCCGGACTATCTCCATTGGCTGGACTGTTAGACTATGAAGATACAAGATTGAAGACTTCGTCTCGTGTCCAGATGGGACTCTACTTAGCGTGGAAGGCAAGCAAGGCAATACGGATATGGATATCTCCTCCTTTGTAACCGACCTTTTGTAACCCTAACCCTCTCCGGTGTCTATATAAACCGAAGGGTTTTAGTCCGTAGGACAATAACCACAACATACAATCATACCATAGGCTAGCTTCTAGGGTTTAGCCTCTCTGATCTCGTGGTAGATCTACTCTTGTACTACCCATACCATCAATATAAATCAAGCAGGACGTAGGGTTTTACCTCCATCAAGAGGGCCCGAACCTGGGTAAAACATTGTGTCCCCTACCTCCTGTTACCATCCGGCCTAGACGCACAGTTCGGGACCCCCTACCCGAGATCCACCGGTTTTGACACCGACAGCGACAAAAAGAGAAAGAGTCAAGAAAGCATGAAAAGAAAATTCATGCAAATGTGGCAGGGGTACTATACACGTACCGCAAGCAGACGACCTTGGCTTCTTTGCAGTTATACCAACATCCTTGTCATTGATAGCTCCCGATGACTGATTTTTGTCCACTTCGGGGGTGCCTATTGATGTGGTTAAAGAAGCGGGCTTTGTCACCAGGGAGGTGGGTTTTATGACGAGATCACTCCCTGCCACAGTTGAATAATTTGCAGCTGGATCACTCACTGCTGGGGGCGTGTGCTTCGCCACCGAACTGGACTTGGCTGGAGGTGCGGATTTGGTGGCCGGCTCATCTTGGTCCATGTTTTCCATCACCTCGTCTAAGAGTTGCTCCATACCGCGGCTCATAGGCACGAACGTCGACATGTCGTCAAGCTTGTCCTGCATGCATACAAGATATACGTAGAAGTAAGGAAAGAATACATTCATGCGAGCTCTGTTGCTTTATTATTTTCTTTACCTCCAGGTTCCCTAGTGGTGGAGGGCCGGCATCAAGGGAGATGGATGTCTCATCAGAATTCTTTGAGTTGTGGTTCGGGTAGCTATGCGTAGTCCGTGGCGCTGTGCTATGCGACCTTAGTACAAGCGGCGGGGCACTAGGCAACCGCAGTGACCAGCGTGTCTACTCCACGCCCTTGTAATGGTTTCCCAGCTTGCTTGGAGGTGGTGGACGAGTTGAGTCACCTTTGTTGTTCCTGCTACCGCTCATTGAGACTTCAACATCTCTCGATCCATAATTCTTGAACTTGTCGCCCCCTCCCATGGTGTCCTGATGATACGCGAGACGCAACAAATACAAAGTTAGCAGGAGATAAAAGATGCAAGTGTATCTACTGGGCATGCACACAGAACACGCAAAGTCAAGGTGGGGCATTAGCTTTAGAGAAGAGGTAATGAAGGCGTACTTTTTTCTCTTCAGACCGGATGTGTTGTGGGCGATGGTCAAACTTGTGTGCTCTTGGACGCCACCCAGGTTCTCATCTTTATAGTAGCTTGCATGACACATACATGGCAAGACCTGTGTAAGAGTCTTGATCGGACCGACTAGGAGCTCTGGATTATGTCGAGGATGTTGCTTCCTTATACGAAAAGTTGAAGTAAAATTGCCTTCTATGGATCCATGCGATGTGCCTGAGATTGAATACTTCATGGACAATTTAACGATTATTTTTGAGATTGTTTTTTCCGGCATAGGTAATGTACTTAAGATTGAGCTTATTATCATATGTACGTAGCTTTTGCATGCTCGTTCAAAAAGAAGGGTTTTTGCACATACGTGACAAGCTTTCCTTGCACTTGGTATTTATACACTGTATGTACATATTCAGGTATCTCGGCCGGCCGGCAAGGTCGCGTGTATATACCCGCAATACTCAAACCAAGCATGTACGTGTACCTGTACATTAGCACACACCTATACTAGCTGGTCTTCGGTTACCTTTTTGCATACACACGTAACATAGCGTACATGCATGTATTTTTGGTAGATTATACACGGCAACCATGTACGCAAGATGGTTTCCTTTCTTTTTGCAGGCTCAGACAGAAAAGGTGCTAGCAGAAGGAAGGTGTAGAAGCGGCATTAAGATTTACTTAGCTCACGGAGGAGCAATAAACAATCGGCGAGTCACCAAAATTTGGAAACAAATACAAAAGGAAAGATGACCTGCGGAACAAAGCAAGAGTACGGTTCAAGAAATCTGATTCGTCCCTTGTCACGTTTCCTCTCTTCTGCACCAGCCGGACGCCTATATACAGAGGCAAAGTCTCAACATTGAGGGGGTGACACGCAGCAAACCCACGAGAGAAATCTCACAACATCTCTGATGAGGACATCACTAACAAAGTTACACCCACAACCCCTAGTGATACATATACAGTACCAATTACTAGAGCTCGCGCACGCCAATTAATTTACTAGGTACTTTTGCTTCTTGCTAGTGATTCTAATGATCGTGAGAATATGATGCTGCCTAAATTGGATACATTTGTCTTGCTTACAAATGAAGGGCCTATCTTGGACAAGAAGGATGATCATTGGAGTAAGATCAATCATGGAGATGATGGCATGCGCAAGGGGAACAAGAACGGAGTTACAAGTGATGATTTAAGGACTTTGAAGCCACCATAATGACTGCGTGAAGCCTTGGACGAAATATACAAGATGCCACTTCATAAATTTCGTCCAGAAACTATTATAGGTGCTGCGTCACCTTATTATTGGGCCAGGCCCATGTAATTTCGAAATACTTGAGTATAGGCTATTTTTAGAGTCCGTATGTGTGGGGAGACAAGAGTTAGGGTTTATTTCGGACCCCTCCTCCAAGGGCCACAAAATTCCCCCCTCTTCCTCCATATATACAGCCCTTGGGGCATCGTTTAGACTTTGGGTTTTGTTTAGATTAAAGTTCGCCATAGCTGCAACTTCGCGTACTTCGTTTGTGTTCAACGACCAGACAAAGGCATCACACAACCCCACCTTGATCAATAAAGCTTTCCTCTAATATTTGCAATATCCAAGTTGCAATCTTACTTTCTTGCTTGATCGTGCTCCGGCATGGTCAATAACCTCTTAGAGTTGGTTTAGCGATTGCTAAGGCACAACGTCCTCGCACGTTCGTAGTCGGATCGTCAAAGTTGACCTCCTCCAAAACGATAGCCACCATCTCATCGAAATATGGGACGCCTTTGCCTCTATCAAGTGGTATCAGATTTTCACATTGCTCGGTGAGATTTTATAGTTTTTTCGTAGTTTAGATCGTGTCTATTCTTCATACCTATAGTCCACGAAAAAGCCAAAAAAAAATAGGGTTAGTTCAGCCTATCCGAACCAATCTGAGCGTTTGCATAATCTTTTCTGTATTTTCTTTGTTGAATTTGCTGTTGCATCGTCGTGTCAAGTTGCTCGTCTTAGCATCTAGTCCTTTAGAGTTTCGAGTTCTGTTCAAAGGTTTTCATGTTACCGCTGCCATATATCACCACTGCATCATCATCATCGCTGCTGCCGTATACCACCACCGCACTAACTTCATCGCCGCTGCCATATACCACCACCACATATTCACCGCCAATTCGAGTCCATATACGCCACCACCTATCCGCCTCCATCACGCCAATCCGAGTCCACCTGCAACATATATCCGCCACCAGTCCGAGTTCCACCAGATTCATCTCCGCCACCAGTCCTAGTCCAAGTCCAATATTTTGTTACTCTGCTTTGGATTTCCAGATCACGCCATATTCTGAGTCGTGACATAGTAGGATTCCCGAACTTCCATGTTCCCGCAGTAGAAAAATAGTTCCAGTTTAAAAAAATTACTCTGGAAAATTCTGGCTAGGCAGTTTTTAGACCATTTGTAGATTTTTCAAAAAAAAATTGTTGCGGAGCAAAAAAAGAGAGGAAAAAAGTCCAAAAAAGGAAAAAAATAGAAGAAGAAAATTCAGAGTGTGCTCCTCCCTTTTTTACATGCAGCGCCGTGATTTTGTTCGTGTTCAAGGCTCGCAACACTAGCACAGTCTCACCTACAACCAGCATAGTATCGTCGTTGAGCATTTATTCAACGTTGCATCTCTGAATTGATTATTGCTGACCCTTTTTGCTACCATATTATAATCCTTCCCATCTCCACATATATCTAAGTCGTGCATTTGACTCTCCCTGGTAATCGCTCTATCCAAGTTTTTAAAGTTTTGACTATGATGGTTGCTGATCACCGCCTGTTGCTGGGTAAGAACTGGTAAGAATTTGAGATTTGCTTGACGGATTTGTGACGCCCCACCACCACCATTTTCTAGTAGTCTGTAGGATCATATTCTTGTGTGTTTCAATTGCTGCTAACCATAGAAGGATCACAAGTCGATGAGACTGACTGGGAGAACATGACGAATAAGGAGTTGCATGATAAATTTCAGCAAATGATGACTGAACAGGTGGAAGATGTGCTGAACAATTTTGAAGAGGCCTTGGATAAGATAACTGGCTTTGAGAAGACGTTCGAAACAAAGCTCGATAAAAAATTTAATGAACTGCTTGCCCGTCTTCCACAACTACCACCGGTTGCACCTGCCGCACCTCTGCAACCACAACAACAACAACAACAACAACAACAACGACGACGACGACGACGACGACGACTACCTCCACGTTGTGAAACAACCCTCCGCTGAGCGAGCCGTGTCCCTCTTGAGCCTGGCCAAACTATTGGTGCTACTGTTGATACTTATGTGGCTCCTGCTGCTGATGAGGAGGAGGATGATTTTGTGGGACATTAAGAGGATGAGGTTGATCAAAATCAAAACTACGTGCAACCACCAGAACCACAACCACCAGGTCGTCCACATGCAAATAATGGAAATGGTAGGTGATGTAGGGTGGAACCCTAGATGGGCGATCTTTCACGAAAGGAGTGGATCCCACGTCCGAACGCCACCGAACGACCGGTGCCACGAGGATAGAACACTATTTACGGAAGTCTGAAGACTTTCGGACGTCCGGACCGTCCCAAGCCTCCGGACGTCCAACACCCACCGGACGTCCGACGCTTGTCTGTGCATAGAGATCGGGTCCGAGGCCCATGTACCCCTTCGCCCCTCACTTACCCCTTCGTGGCTCTAGACTATAAAACTCCTCCACCTCCATCATCTGGGGGTTAGCGTAGTGTTAGCTCATATCTGAGATAGAGCTTCGCTCATCCATCCGGATATACTCCATCGGGAGGGACCGACACCTCTTCGGAGACGATCCACTTGGATTCAAGACCCCTAACGGGAATACCTCAAGACCTCCATTCAGAGAAGAACTGGTTACCTATGTATCGTCCTTTGTTAGATTCGGATCTTGTATCTCTTTTGTGTTCGAGGATCTAGCACATGTGTGATTGTTTTTGTTAGTTTGAGTGATTCCCTCGTGTTTCCCATCGTGTTCTTCATGTTCATCACGGGATCCGCTCCTTTCATGAAAGATTGGCCGTATAGGGTTACACCCTACATCATATTGGTATCATGAGCCACGTTGATCACGATTTTGGAGCCTCCCCTCTTCATTTTCTAGATTGATTTTGTTGTGTCCTTCCTCAATTTCGAAAATCCCCACCAAAAAAAGCCCCAATTTTTTTTGTGATTTGTTGGTTTGATGAAGTTTTGTTGGATTTGATCCATGGATTTGCTTGGATTAAAGTGGATCTAGCATTTCCCCAAGTTTCCCCATCTTTCATCCACGAAATCTCGTCAATTTTGACCCCAAAATCCCCATTTTCCGCCCAAAATCGCGTCCCGAAACTCGCATCTCACGTTGACTCCGACCCACCGGACGACCGACGTTTTACGGACGTCCGGAGCCCCAGGAACGACCGGACGTCCGCAACCTTCTGGACGACCGATGCCTCCCAACAGAACGAAAATAGCGGATTTCCGAGCGCTGCCGGACGTACGCCAACCGGACATCCGTCCATTTACGGATGTCCGATACCTGTAGATATTGACTTTGGCTGATTCTTGTTTTGGCCATAACTAATTCATCGGAATTCCGATTTTGACGTTCTTTATCTCGTTTTGAAGCTATTGACATCTCCCTTCCCACGAAAATAATTCCAACATCATTTGACTCCATCAAATTTTGACAACTTTGGCATCTTTGCCTAGGGCTTCCATCACTTCACCCGCATTACCAGCACCGACTTCCGCGACCTAACCCATTTTGATCCATATAGCATTAGTGGTTACTCGAGTAGTGATTTGAGTCTCCTAAGGTGTTTCGACTACTTAGCGACAGTTGCTTGTTCATCAACCATCACCACCGCTACCCCATAGGCTTACCCAACATACACTTCTGCCACCCCAACTTAACCCAATTTTGTTTGAGTTGTGAGTTGTGTCTTGATAGAGGCGAAGGTGTCCTCATGTTTCGACGAGATAGCAATCGTTTTCTGTGGGAGTCAACTTTGACGATCTGACTATGAACGTGCGAAGACATCGCACCTTAGCAATCGCTAAACCAACTTCCAATGGGTTATTGACCACGCCGGAGCACGATCAACCTGACCACGAGGGTCTATTCCTACGAGCAAATGAAGAACAAGCAAGAAACTGAGATTGCAATCTGGATATTGCGAATAAAAGAGGAAAGCTTTATTAATGAAGGTGGGGTTCTGTGATGCCTTTGTCTGGTCATTGAAGACAAACGAAGTACGCGAAGTTGCAGCTATGGCGAACTTTTAATCTAAACAAAACCCAAGCAAAAAGCTACTAGATGGATCTACTTATATAGGAGCAAGGGGTGGCGGCCAAGGAGGTGGAAGGACGTCCCAAGGCAGTCTAAAAGCAACCCTAGGTCGTACAAGGCTCATGGGTCCAAGTGGAGGTGATACAACACCTTTGGACTTGTAGTTTGACTCAGATTCTGCTGCAACGTCAAATCATTTCGTTCATAACTCAATGCTCCTGGCAAATTTGAAGGTGAATCCAATTGTGTTGGGGAGTGCACAAAATCTACTTTCCAACAAAAATATCACCCAATTTGGTGTCTGTATGAAAGAGTTCTTGGCATTTTGAGTATGTCTGTGCAGTCCAAATGTGAATCCAGAACGTGAGAGACTTGGACTCTATCTTCTCTTGGACAAAAAGTGACGTGAGCGGCCATTTTGAACATCACCTAAGCTTCTCTTTTCTCCTTATCTTCATATGTGGATTGTGAAAATGTCCCATACACCTGCAATTAGACATGGCACAAAAGTTTGTAAAGTATTTTTGTCCTGGATGACATAAATAAATTGTTGCATAGTTTGCATTAGAAGTCGCCTCACAAATATACATGTATGCAATATTTTTGGTCGTATCCAAGGTAGTCATGTCCTCATCATCCTCCCCTTATTGAAAACAAAGCTGTCCTCGGTGTTTCCTGATATGGAATGTGGCTAACAAAAGAGACAAGGTGTACATGTTGTATATGTATATGTCATCCATTTTTACTTTCCTTTGTTTTTGAGCATATGGCACATGTATACATGAGTAACCTTCATAGTTCATAAAATCTAAAGCCAAAATATTATCACAAGAAGCAGAAGGCATGAAAATATTACAACTTAGTTTGCACATATAAGCGAAGCTCTTATTCGTTTCAAAAGGTTGACAATGTTCATCATTAAACCATCCCAACATTGGTGAATAAACCTTACTTGTATCAAATTTACATGCTAGAACTTGCTTAAATAAGTAAACATGCAATAAGTCATTGGACACATAATCATCACCAAGATTAGAGGTCAAATCAAAATGGTTAAACATTGGTTCTTTTGCATCTACAGTTAATTCAATGGGTGCACTCGAAATTGTTGGTATTTCAGTTGTTTGATCAGATGGCAAAGTAAAATTATCAACAGAGTCCTCTAAAATAGGTGGTGTGATCAAAGTAGTGGGTAGCTCATCAGATGGTGCATTCAAATTGACAAGGCATTCATCATTCTCATGTAGAGATGGAAGATTGGTACCTTTGTCATTACCTCTAATGATCAACTCAGATGATGTAGCCACTCTCGGGGGCGATGTGTCACATGGTGGAGGTGATGTAGTCCTCACAACAATGGATGTGGTTGTCAAAGTATGCCTAGTAGTTGAAGGAACAATCATATCAACTCTTGGAATGTGCACTGTGCACCTGTTCTCCTCGTGGGCAACACGTCATTTTATTTCTTGTTCAGCTTTGCAAGCAAGACGAAACAAATGGTCCATAGGATAAAACTCTTCGTGAATTAGTATCTCTTGAATATCACGGTTTAATCCTCCTCAAAAACTATCCATAAAATCAACTTCACTTTCTTCTAAAGAGGAATGCAACAAGGTAGTTTGTAAATCATCATAATATTTTGTTACAGTGTCACTACCTTGTTTTAAATGTTGCATCTTCTTAATGATGTCACGAGTATAATAAGCGGGGACGAAAGTATGCCGCATGGCAAGTTTCAAATCATCCCAAGTAGTAGGTAATAATCAGTGTGTAACCGACAATATTCACTCCACCCAACCAAAGCATAACCAGTGAAAGAACCAACCGCAACCTTAACCTTTTTATGTTCATCAAAATTATGGGAAGCAAATATATTTTTTATGTCGAACTCCCATTCAATATATAAAGCAGGTCTAAAATGGCCATTAAATAGTGGTACAGATACATTAACCTGATCATGTGCATTTGGATGTTTGTGCACCTCTCATGACAGTTGTGGTATTTGCAAAGGTGGTGGCACGTCTCCTGTGATCGACAAAGCCCATGAATTTACTCTGGATCCTTTCATGATTAGTAGAAACAAGAAACAGAATCCAAAAAAATGTTCCTATGAACTAATTGGAAGTGGTGGCAAAACACTCACAGTATAGCAAATCTCAATATCTTACAAGTTCTTACCATGCAGAAGGTGGTGATCGGCAACCAGCGGTGTCAAATAACTCTGAAGATTGAGTAAAGCAATTGCCAGGGGAAAGTGCATAAACACGGTGTAGAAATATGTGGAGCTTGGAAGGCTAAAGTATATGGTAGCAAAAGATTAGCAATAATCAATTCAGAGATGCAATGTTGAAGAAACGCTTAACGACGATACTGTGCTGGTCCTAGGCTAGACTGGTCTAGAGACGCGATCCTAGTACACTAATGAGGTCACGACATAACACAACTAGCATCAATAAAGGATATGAAGTAGCTTTGGACAACAAGATAAAAGTGAAGATCACAATAGCAGTAAAGATAATGATGTGAAACAACTGCCAAGTAGGATATACCAACAACTTTCTCTCCAACTTTCCTCTAGAAAAGTTTGTGCTAAGTTTTTGATAATTTTTCTCAAGAATGCCACTGACTCAAGATTTAAAATGCAAAAAGAATCACTCAATTCCGAGTTGATATAAGGAGTCAAAAAATTCTAAAACTGGCCTAAAAAATTGGAACAAGCTATGTTCGCGAACTTTGGAGGGCAAAAAGACCTATTTAGAAGCCGATTTTGAGGTGCCAAATATTGAACTAGCTTCTGAAAGTATTTAGGTGCGTCTCGTCACTAGCTTTAATTTGAGTACTCTCAGAGCCAAAATGGACTTCGTATGAGGAAGTTATGCCTATTTTACTCAACAGTGCGCAAAACAAATTCCAATCCGAATTCAGGTGCGAGATTGAGTCTAGATAGATCCGAATTTTGTTTTTTCTCTCTCCTTTTTTTGTCACACTTATTTTTCTCTTTTTTTCACTCTGCCTTTTTTTCTCCCTCTTTCCAAATCAAACTAGATAAGATGCATATTGGATTAAGCGAAGATGTGAACGATCTCAACTATGATTATGACAATGAACGGTGGGTAGCACGTAGTGGAAATTGATGGATGGTTGGTGGACAGCGGAAGGAATAACGATGCAGTGGCGGCATGACTAATGTCAACAAAACTCAAAACTCTAAACAAACTAGACACTAAGACCAACAACTCGACATGACGATGCAACCGCAAATTCAACAAAGCAAAAAACTGAAAAGACTACGCAAAGGCTCAGACTGGTTCGGATATGATGAACTAACCCTAATTTTTTGGCTTTTTCGTGGACTGTAGGTATGAAGAACAGACTCGACCTAAACTACGAAAAACTGTAAAATCTCACCGAGCAACCTGGAAATCTGATACCACTTGATAGATGCGAAGATAGCAATCGTATTCTATGGGAGTCGACTTTGACGATCCGACTACGAATGTGTGAAGACGTCGCGCCTTAGCAATCGCTAAACCAACTTCCGAGGGGTTATTGATCACGTCGGAGCACGATCAACCTGACCACGACGGTCTATTTCCTGCGAGCAAACAAAGAACAAGCAAGAAACTGAGATTGCAATCCGGATATTGCGAATAAAAGAGGAAAACTTTATTAGTGAAGGTAGGGTTCTGTGATGCCTTTGTCTGGTCATTGAACACAAACAAAGTACGCGAAGTTGCAGCTATGGCAAACTTTTAATCTAAAAAAACCCAAGCAAAAAGCAACTAGATGGATCTACTTATATAGGAGCAAGGGGTGGTGGCCAAGTAGGTGGGAGGACGTCCCAAGGCAGCCTAAAACCAACCCTAGGTTGTACAATGCTCATGGGCCCAAGTGGAGGTGATGCGACACCTTTGGACTTGTAGTTTGACTCAGATTCTACTACAACGTCAGATCGTTTCGTCCATAACTCAATGCTCCGGATGAATTTGAAGGTAAATCCAATTGTGTTGGAAAGTGCACGAAATCTACTTTCCAGCAAAAGAAGAATCACCCAATTCAGTGTCCATATGAAAGAGTTCTTGGCGTTTTGAGTCAGGTATGTCTGTGCTATCCGAATGTCAATCCAGAACGTGAGAGACTAGGACTCTATCTTCTCTTGTACCAAAAGTGATGTGAGGGGCCTTTTTGAATAGCACCTAAACTTCTCTTTTCTCCTTATCTTCATATGTGGATTGTACAAATGTCCCATACACCTGCAATTAGACATGACACAAAAGTTTGTTAAGTATTTTTGTCCTGGATGACATAAATAAATTGTTGCATAGTTTGCATTAGAAATCGCCTCACAAATATACATGTATGCAATATTTTTGGTCGTATCCAAGGTAGTCATTTCCTCATAATTTCTCCTAAGGTGTTTCGGCTACTTAGGGATGGTGACCTTCAACTCCAACTCACATAACCCCATAACCTACACTTACGCATTGCCTACTCGCGTAACCCATCATTGCATTTCCGCAATCCCATTGAGCTTCCGCAACACCACCACCGCATTCCGCTACCATCATTTGACATTTGTCATTTGACATTTTGAGTTCGCAGTTTTTTTCTTTTCCTAAGGTGTTTCGACTACTTAGGGATGAGTCTCCATCATATTGGTATCTCCATCAAGATCACCGCCACTCATCATCGCCACGAGGTCATCATCGATATTGACCACTTCACCATCATCCGTCCGTGGCTTACAAATGAGAAACCCTTGATGGTAACCTCCGGTATCATCTTGGTATCGTGGTATCCCTCCATTGTATATTCCCTTGCCATTGCATTGATAACACCTAGCCCATTTTGCGTCACTTGCCTATCGACACTAGCCATTTGAGTATTCCCGGCAACGTTACTTGTGCACATTAGTGATCTACACCATCCATTGCATACATACCATATCATATTGGTATCATATCATCTAGTGTGCCTCAAGTTTGTTCCCGCATATACCCAATTGCTATGTTGGTTTGTGCATTCCGTGTTGTGGCCATATACAAAAAAAAAGGAATAAAGCTTTTAACCAAAAGAGAAAGAGCAAAGAAGCTTGTAAGCAAGTGCCATAGCATCATAGCACATTGCAAATAAGATTGTCATATCCGATCATCTTGGATCATCTTGAGAGAAACACCGGGAAGCATACATATATAGCATACTTGGGATAGAGAGCTCATACATTTTGCATCTTATAGGTTGTGCACAAGTGCCGTATCCGCCTATTGAGCAATCGTGATAGCGTCTCTCTTGAGTTGTGCAACACGAGCGTTTTCTGTGGATTTGACATTTTGTGCTCACTCCTTGGTTGCACGACCCCATTTATCTGTCCGTGTGTGTGTTTTCGTGTGCCACCCATATTACTATTGGTCTACTTGTTACACTTGCGAATTTGTGAATCCTATTCAACATTGTTGACTCTTGCTAACATTTTGCATCGAATTTTTGTGCCACTATCCTCGCCGAGCTCAACCATAAGCCTTATTTGTGTAGGTGTGAGAAATCGACAAGATCGGTACCAATTGTGCTATTTCCTTGTTACATCATTGAGTGATCATTGACCATCTTCAACATTGGTCAAGGCACATTTGGTATAGTTCTTCTTGTTGGAAATATGACCTAGAGGCAATAATAAAATGGTTCTTATTATATTTCCTTGTTCATGTTAATCGTCTATTGTTCATGCTATAATTGTATTAACCGGAAACCGTAATACATGTGCGAATACATAGATCACAACATGTCCCTAGTAAGCCTCTAGTTGACTAGCTCGTTGATCAATAGATGGTTATGGTTTCCAGACAATGGACATTGCATGTCGTTGATAACGGGATCACATCATTAGGAGAATGATGTGATGGACAAGACCCAATCCTAGCATAGCACAAGATAGTGTAGTTCGTTTGCTAATGCTTTTCTAATGTCAAGTATCATTTCCTTAGACCATGAGATTGTGCAACTCTGAGATACCGTAGGAATGCTTTGGGTGTACCAAACGTCACAACGTAACTGCATTGCTATAAAGGTGCACTACAAGTATCTATGAAAGTATCTGTTGGGTTGGCATGAATCGAGACTGGGATTTTTCACTTCATATGACGGAGAGGTATCTCTGGGCCCACTCGGTAATGCATCATCATAACGATCTCAATGTGACTAAGGAGTTAGCCATGGGATCATGCGTTACGGAACGAGTAAAGAGACTTGCCGGTAACGAGATTGAACGAGGTATAGAGATACCGACGATCGAATCTCAGGTAAGTAACTTACCGATGGACAAAGGGAATTGTATACGGGATTGATTGAATCCCCGACATCGAGGTTCATCCGATGAGATCATCGTGGAACATGTGGAAGCCAATATGGGTAACCAGATCCCGCTATTGGTTATTGGCTGGAGAGATGTCTCAGTCATGTCTGCATGGTTCCCGAACCCATAGGGTCTACACACTTAAGGTTCGGTGACGCTAGAGTTGTTATGGGAAATAGTATGTGGTTACCGAAGGTAGTTCGGAGTCATGGACATCACGAGGAGTTTCGGAATGGTCCGGAGGTGAAGATTGATATATTGGACGAAGGGTATTGGAGTCCGGAAGTGTTTGAGGGGTACTAGGCTATGGCCAGTATGACCGAAAGGTGTTTCGGGAGCCCCGGCAAGTGTTGCAGGGCCTCATGGGCCAAGGGAAGGAGCAAACCAGCCCAGTAAGGGGATGTGCTCCCCCACACCCTTTTCCCATGTTACTTGGGGAGGTGGGGCTCCTCCACCTGGCTTGGGAGGCAAGCCTCCACCTGCCTGGCTTGGGGGGCAAGTCTCCCTAGCGTTTCCCTAGGGAGATCCAATCTGCTCTAGCCGCCGCCCCCTAGGGGAAACCCTAGGGCGCCTCCCCCTCTCCCCTTCCCCCTGTATATAGTGAGGGGGTTGGAGGGCAGCCATACCCTTCCCCTGGCGCAGCCCTCCCCCTTTCCAACTCCACCTTCTCTTCCATAGTGCTTAGCAAAGCCCTGCCGGAGAACCACGAGCTCCTCCATCATCACGCCGTCGTGCTGCTGGAGTTCTCCCTCAAATTCTCCTCTCCCCTTGTTGGATCAAGAAGGAGGAGACGTCCCCAGGCTGTACGTGTGTTGAACGCGGAGGCACCGTCCGTTCGGCGCTAGATCGGATCTTCCGCGATTTGAATCGCTGCGAGTACAACTCCATCAACTGCGTTCTTGTAACGCGTCCGCTTAGCGATCCACAAGGGTATGAAGATGCACTGCCTCCCTCTCTCCCTCTCTCTCTCTCTCGTTGCCAGCATCTCCTAGTTTGAGATTGGTGACACGTAGGCAAATTTTGAATTATTACTACGATCCCCAACAGTGGCATCAGAGCTTGGTCTATGCGTAGATTTTTTGCACGAGTAGAACACAAAGTAGTTGTGGGCGATGATTTGGTGGATTTGCTTACCGTTACTAGTCTTATCTTGATTCGGTGGCATTGTGGGATGAACCGGCTCGGACCAACCTTACACGTACGCTTACGTGAGACTGGTTCCACCAACATACATACACTTGATGCATAAGGTGGCTAGCGGGTGTCTATCTCTCCAACTTTAGTCGGATTGGATTCGATGAAGCGGGTCCTTATGAAGGGTAAATAGCAATTGGCATATCACCATTGTGGCTTTTGCGTAGGTAAGAAACGTTCTTGCTAGAAACCCATAGCAGCCACGTAAAACATGCAGCAACAATTAGAGGACGTCTAACTTGTTTTTGCAGGGTATGCTACATGATGTGATATGGCCTAAAGGATGTGATGAATTATATACATATATGATGTATGAGATTGATCATGTTCTTGTAATAGGATTCACGACTTGCATGTCGATGAGTATGACAACCGGCAGGAGCCATAGGAGTTGTCTTAATTTATTGTATGACCTGCATGTCAATGAAAAACGCCATGTAATTACTTTACTTTATTGCTAACCGTTAGCCATAGTAGTAGAAGTAATAGTTGGCGAGACAACTTCATGAAGACACGATGATGGAGATCATGGTGTCATGCCAATGACGAAGGTGATCATGCCGCGCCTTGAAGATGGAGATCAAAACGCGCAAGATGATATTGGCCATATCATGTCACTTTATGATTTGCATGTGATGTTTATCATGTTTGCATATTATTTGCTTACAACGACAGTAGCATAAATAAGATGATCCCTCACAAAATTTCAAGGAATCGTTCCCCTAACTGTGTACCGTTGCAAAGGATCATTGTTTCAAAGCACCACGTGATGATCGGGTGTGATAGATTCTAACGTTCGCATACAACGGGTGTAAGCCAGATTTACACATGCGAAACACTGAGGTTGACTTGACGAGCCTCGCATGTACAGACATGGTCTCGGAACACAAGAGACCGAAAGGTTGAACATGATTCGTATAGTAGATGCGATCAACATGGAGATGTTCACCGTTGATGACTAGTCCATCTCACGTGATGACCGGACACGGCCTAGTCGATTCAGATCATGTATCACTTAGTTGACTAGAGGGATGTGATGCGGAGCATCCCAAGGTCATCCCATGGACCTACCATTGTCTCACCAAGTGCCTAGCGGACCCATGACACGAGCACGTGCAAGAGCTCTCGAAACCGAGGTGACATCTCTCCTCTCACATTTCCACTTCGATGCACATGAGACATGGCTACTACTCAGGTATCAAGGAGTTGGCCATGAAGAATCTAAGGAGCAAGGAGGATCAGAAGAGGAAGATGGACGTGAAGATGTAGAAGAAGGAGAGCTGTGGAAGAAGTCCCAGCTACCGGACGACCGATCGGGCCCGGACGTCCGGCGCCTGAAGCCCCAGCCGAGCTACAGCGAGCAGATATCCGGCCCGGACCAGACGACCGGTGCCCCTGCACCCGCGCCAAACGAACAGAAGTCCGACGCCACCGGACGTTCGGCGACCGGACGACCGGCCTCTTCCGGAAATCCGCTACAGCAGCATCTGAGCGAGAACGAGCGGACGACCGACCACCATCGGACGTCCGGCCGCCCACGAGACACCGGATGACCGGTCCCCAACAGACGTCCGGTACCTGGCTGTGTCCAGTTTCGGGACCGAAGCCCATGTACCCCCTCCTTTCCCCCCTTTTGCTCTAAGACTATAAATAGACCTCCTATTCATCCTAGCTAGGGTTAGCATTGGTTTAGCTCATATTTAGAGATAGAGCATTGCTCATCCACATCGGATCTACTCCATGAGAGAGACCGCGGCCCCTCTTTAGAGAAGTTCCCTTTGGATTCAAGACCCCTCTAAGGGAAGATCCCCTTGTGGAATCAAGACCTCCACACGGAGAAGACCGGCTACCTTTGTATTGTCCTTGGTTGTCCGTGGATCGTGTGATCTCTTATGTACTCGGGGATCTAGCATATGTGTCACTATCTCTTGTTTGTTTAGTGATTTTCTCGTGTTCCCTCTCATGTTTCCCCTCGTGTTTTCCCTTGTGTTTTTCGTGTTCATCGCGGGATCTGCTCCTTTCGTGAAAGATCGGGCGATTAGGGTTCTACCCTGATGAGGACAGCAATACCATTGTTACACCCACAGCCCCCGCTGCTATACATATTGGACCAATTACTAGAGCTCGCGCACGCTAATTGAATTATCAGGTGCTTTCATTTCTTGGTAATGATTCTAATGTTCATCAGAATATGATGCTGCCTAAATTGGATACATTTGTTTTGCTTACAAATGAAGGGCCTAGTTTGGAGAAGAAAGATGAACCTTGGAGCAAGTTCAAGCATGGAGATGATGGCATGCGCATGTGGCTCAAGAACGGAGTTACAAGTGATGATTTCAGGACTTTGAAGCCACCATAAGGAGTGCATGAAGCCTTGGACGAAATATACAAGGTGCCACTTCATAAATTTCGTCCAGAGGCTATTATAGGTGCTGCGTCACCTTATTATTGCGCCAGGCCCATGTATTTTTGAAATACTTAAATATAGGCTGTTTTTAGAGTTCGTATGTGTGGGGAAACAAGAGTTAGGGTTGGTTTCGGACCCCTCCTACAAGGGCCACGAAATTCCCCCCTCTTCCTCCATATATACAACCCTTAGGGCGTCGTTTAGACTTTGGGTTTTGTTTAGATTAAAGTTCTCCATAGCTGCAACTTCGCGTACTTCGTTTGTGTTCAACGACCACACAAAGGCGTCACAGAACCCCACCTTCATTAATAAAGCTTTCCTCTTTTATTCACAATATCTAGATTCCAATCTCAGTTTCTTGCTTGTTCTTCGTTTGCTCACAGGAAATAGACCCTCGTGGTCAGGTTGATTGTGCTCCAGCGTGGTCAATAACCCTCAGAAGTTGGTTTAGCGATTGCTAAGGCACGACGTCTTCGCACGTTCGTAGTCGGATTGTCAAAGTTGACTCCCACAGAAAACGATATCTATCTCATCGAGACATCGGGACACGTTCGTCTGTATCAAGTGGTATCAGATTTCCAGGTTGATCAGTGATATTTTACAGTCTTTCGTAGTTTAGATCGAGGCTGTTCCTCATACCTATTGTCCATGAAAATAAAGCCAAAAAAATCTGAGCCTTTGCATAATGTTTTCTGTATTTGCTTTGTTGAATTTGCGGTTGCATCGTCATGTCAAGTTGTTGGTCTTAGCATCTAGTCCTTTAGAGTTTCGAGTTCTATTCACAGGTTGTCACGTCGCCCCTGCCATATATCGCCACCGCATCATCATCATCGCTGCTGCCATATAACACCACCATACAAGCTTCATCGTCGATGCCATATACCACCACCACATATTCACCACAAATTCAAGTCCATACACGCCAACACATATCCGCCGCCATCACGCCAATCCGAGTCCACCTGCAACATATATCCGCCATCGGTCTGATTTCCACCAGATTCATCGCCGCCACCAGTCCGAGTTCCCCTAGATTCATCTCTGCCACCAGTCCTAGTCCGAATCCAGTATTTCTTGCTTTGTTTTCGACTTCCAGATCACGCGATACTTCGAGTCGTGACAGAGTCGGACTCCCGAACTTTCGTGCTACCCGCAGAAGAAAAATAGTTCCAAACTAAAAAAACTAAGTTTGGAAAATTCTGGCTAGGCAGTTTTTAGACCATTTGTAGAATTTTTCGGAAAAATATTGTTGCAGAGCAAAAAAAGAGGAAAAAAGTGCAAAAAAAGAAAAAAAAATCAGAGCGTGCTCCTCCCTTGTTTACGTGCAGCGCCGTGATTTTGTTACTGTTCTAGGCTCGCGTCTCTAGCACGGTCTAGCCTAGGACCAGCACAATACCGCTGTTGAACGTTTATTCAACTTTGCATCTCTTAATTGATTATTGCTGACCCTTTTTGCTACCATATTATAAGCCTTCCGAGCTCCACATACATCTACGTCATGCGTTTGACTCTCCCTAGTAATCGCTCTATCCAAGCTTTGAGAGTTTTGACTATGACGTTGCCGATCACCCCCTGCTGCTGGGTAAGAACTGGTAAGAATTTGAGATTTGCTTGATGGATTTGTAACACCCACCACCTCCTCTTGTTTGTAGTCTATAGGGTCATATTCTTGTGTGTTTGTATTGCTGCTAACCATGGCAGGATCACAAGCCGACGAGACTGACTGGGAGAACATGACGAATAAGGAGTTGCATGATAAATTTCAGCAAATGATGAGTGGACAGGTGCAAGATGTGTTAAACAGATTTGAAGAGGCCATGGAGAAGATAGATGGCATGGAGAAGACGTTCGAAACAAACCTCGATAACAAGTTTAATGAATTGCTCGCGCGTCTTCCACCACCACCACCTGCTGCACCTAACGCACCTCTACAACAACAACAACAACAACAACAACAACAACAACAACAACAACAATAACAACGACTACCTCCACGTCGCGAAACAGCCCTCCGCCGAGCGAGCCGTCTCCCTCTTGCACCTGGCCGAACTGTTGGTGCTGCTATTGATACTTCTGTGGCTCCTACTGCTGATGCGGAGGAGGATGATTTTGCGGGAGATTACGAGGATGAGGTTGATCAAAATCAGAACTATGTGCAACCACCAGCACCACAACCACCAGGTCGCCCACATGCAAATAATGGCAATGGTAGGGCTCCCCCTCAGGTACGAGATCATGACCATCTCCCTAAACTGAAATTGAATATTCCACCATTTTAGGGTAGATATGTTCCTGATATATATCTTACTTGGGAGTCAGAAACTGAACAACGATTTACATGTTTACAATATCCCGAGGAGAGACGTGTTCCTGCTGCTGTTTGTACTTTCACTAGTTTTGCATGTGTTTGGTGGTCTGAGCATTGTAGATTATATCATATTCCAGCTACTTGGGCTGCTTTGAAAACTGCTATGCGTACTCGTTGGGTTCCACCAGATTATCAATGTGAATTACTTCAAAAATTGCAGCGTTTAAGACAAGGAAAAATTTATGTAGAAGAATATTATCAAGAATTACAAATTGGCATGATTAGATGTGGTATTGTTGAGGAGAATGAAGCTATTCTTGCACAAATTATGGTTGGATTAAATAGAGAGATTCAGACCATTCTAGAGTATAAGGAGTATACTAATATCACTCGTTTATTCCATCTTGCTTGTAAAGCTAAACGTGAAGTGCAGGATCGACATGCATTGGCATGAACTAAGTTTTCTGTAGGTCGATATTCATCATGGACACCACGTGCATCCTCTACTTCCACTGCACCAGCATCTCCATTAGGTGCCACCTCCAGCCGTGATACAAGAAAGCAGGCACAACCACCACTATCTGCCAAGAGAACACCTACCAGGCCTGCGCAGAGCTCTTCTTCTTCCATGGCATCAACAGGGCACACAAGTGATATTATTTGTCGTCTTTGTAAGGGAAGAGGACATTTTGCGAGATAACGCAAATCTCAGCGTGTGATGATTGCTACTGAGGATGGTGGGTATGAGTCCGCTAGTGAATCTGATGAGGAGACTTTGGCTCTTATTACACTTGAAGAACACGGTGGAGAGGATTCTGATCATGAGACGCAATACATGGCTGCTGAAGATGCTGACAGGTATGAATGTTTAGTTGCTCAACGTGTTTTGAGTGTGCAGGTTACACAAGCTGAGCAAAATTAGAAGCATAATTTGTTTCCATACAAAGGGAGTTGTGAAGGAACGTTCTGTTCGCGTCATCATAGATGGTGGGAGCTACAACAACTTGGCTAGCATGGAGATGGTGGAGAAGCAATCTCTCACCATAAGACCGCATCCACATCCTTACTACATCCAATGGTTCAATAATAGCGACAAGGTTAAGGTAACATGTACTGTTCGTGTGCATTTTAGTATCTCTACATATGCTGATTATGTTGACTGTGATGTGGTACCTATGCAAGCATGTTCCTTATTACTCTGTAGACCATGGAAAATTGATAAAAATTATGTACACCATGGTAGAAATAATCAGTATACTCTTGTTCATAAGGATACAAATATTACCTTGCTTCCTATAACTCCTGATTCCATTTTGAAAGATGATATTCATAGAGCTAATAAAGCAAAATAGGAGAAAAATAAGAGTGAAAATCAGATTGTGGCAAAAGAATTTGAGAAACAAATGAAGCCTAATAATAATCCATCTAGTGTTGTTTCTGAAATTAAATTGAAAAGTGCATGTTTACTTGCCACCAAATCTGATATTGATGATCTAGATTTTAGCAAATCGGTTTGCTATGCTTTTGTGTGCAAAGAGGCATTATTTTCATTCGAGGACGTGCCTTCCTCTTTGCCTCCTGCTGTCACTAACATTTTGCAGGAGTTCGCTGACGTCTTTCCACAAGCGTGCATCATTACCCAACTGTGCACCATACCGTACCAATCCAGAGGAGACGAAGGAGATTATGCGTCAAGTACAAGAACTGCTCAACAAAGGTTATATACGCGGTCCTTAGTCCTTGTGGTGTTCCTATCATTTTAGTGACGAAAAAGGATGGTACGTCGCATATGTGCGTTGATTGTAGAGGCATTAATAATATTACTATTCGTTATCGTCATCCTATTCCTAGGCTAGATGATATGCTTGATGAATTGAGTGGCTCTACAATATTCTCCAAAGTAGATTTGGGTAGTGGATACCATCAAATTCATATGAAATTGGGATATGAATGGAAAACATCATTTAAAACTAAGTTTGGATTATATGAGTGGTTAGCCATGCCTTTTGGGTTAACTAATGCACCTAGTACTTTCATGAGATTAATGGACGAAGTTTTACGTGCTTTCATTGGACGATTTGTGGTAGTTTACTTTGATGACATATTGACTTATAGCAAATATTTGGAGGAACATTTGGAACATTTACGTGCTATTTTTATCGCTCTACGTGATGCACGTTTGTTTGGTAACCTTGGAAAGTGCACCTTTTGCACCGACCAAGTATCTTTTCTTGGCTATGTTGTTACTCCACAGGGAATTGAAGTTGATAAAGCCAAGATTGAAGCTATTGAGAGTTGGCCGCAGCCCAAAATTGTCACACAAGTAAGGAGTTTCCTTGGCCTCGCTGGTTTCTATACGCGTTTTGTGAGAGATTTCAGCACCATTGCTGCACCTCTCAATGAGCTTACACAGAAGGATGTGCCTTTTGTTTGGGGTACCGCACAGGAAGAAGCCTTCACGGTATTGAAAGATGAGTTGACACATGCTCCTTTACTCCAACTTCCTGATTTTAATAAGACTTTTGAGCTTGAATGTGATGCTAGTGGAATTGGACTAGGAGGTGTGTTGTTACAAGATGACAAACCTGTTGCATACTTTTCTGAAAAATTGAGTGGGCCTAGTCTGAACTATTCTACTTAAGATAATGAATTATATGCTCTTGTTCGGACCTTAGAAACATGGCAACATTATTTATGGGCCAAGGAATTTGTTATACATGCTGATCATGAATCTTTGAAACACATTAAAAGTCAAGCAAAACTGAACCGTAGACATGCTAAATGGGTTGAATTCATTGAGACTTTCCCTTATGTCATTAAACGCAAGAAGGGTAAAGAAAATGTTATTGCTGATGCATTGTCTCGTCGTTATACCATGCTTTCACAACTTGACTTTAAAATATTTGGTTTGGAGACCATCAAAGATCAATATGTGCATGATGCTGAATTTAAAGATGTATTGCAGAATTGTATGGAAGGGAGAACTTGGAACAAGTTCGTTCTTAACGATGGATTTGTGTTTCGTGCTAACAAGCTATGCATTCCAGCTAGCTCCGTTCGTCTTTTGTTGTTGTAGGAGGTGCATGGAGGAGGATTAATGGGACACTTTGGCATCAAGAAGACAGAGGATATACTTGCTACACATTTCTTTTGGCCAAAGATGAGATGGGATGTTGAGCATTTTGTTGCTCGCTGCACTACATGTCAAAAAGCTAAGTCACGACTCAATCCTCATGGTTTATATATGCCTTTGCCTGTACCTAGTGTTCCTTGGGAGGATATATCTATGGACATTGTTTTAGGTTTACCTCGAACAAAGAAGGGGAGGGATAGCATATTGGTTGTTGTGGATAGGTTCTCGAAAATGGCACACTTTATACCATGTCATAAAAGCGATGATGTTGTTAATGTTGCTGATTTGTTCTTTCGTGAAATTATTCGCTTGCATGGTGTGCCAAATACTATTCTTTTAGATCGTGATACTAAATTTCTTAGCCACTTTTGGAGATGTTTATGGGCTAAGTTGGGGACTAAACTACTTCTTAGTACTACTTGTCAGCCCCAAACTGATGGACAAACTGAAGTAGTCAATAGAACATTGTCTACTATGCTTAGGGCTGTTTTGAAGAATAATAAGAAAATGTGGGAAGAATGCTTGCCTCATATTGAATTTGCTTATAATCATTCATTGCATTCTACTACTAAGATGTGCCCTTTCGAAATTGTGTATGGTTTCCTACCTCGTGCACCTATTGATTTGTTGCCTCTTACATCTTCGGAGAAGGTTAATTTTGATGCTAAAGAATGTGTTGAATTGATTTTAAAAATGTATGACTTAACTAAGGAAAACATTGAGCGTATGAATGCTAAATATAAACTTGCTGGAGATAAGGGTAGAAAACATGTTGTGTTTGCACCTGGAGATCTTGTTTGGTTACATTTGCGTAAGGGTAGATTTCCTAATTTGCGCAAATCAAAGCTCATGCCACGTGCTGCTGGTCCTTTTAAGGTGTTTGAGAAAATAAATGATAATGCATATAAACTTGAGCTGCCTGCAAATTTTGGGGTTAGTCCCACTTTTAACATTGCAGATTTGAAGCCTTATTTGGGTGAGGAAGATGAGCTTTCGTCGAGGACGACTTCATTTCAAGAAGGGGAGGATGATGAGGACATCAATACCATTGTTACACCCACTGCCCCCGCTGCTATACATACTGGACCAATTACTAGAGCTCGCGCACGCCAATTGAATTATCAGGTACTTCCGTTTCTTGGTAAAGATTCTAATGTTCGTGAGAATATGATGCTGCCTAAATTGGATACATTTGTTTTGCTTACAAATGAAGGGCCTAGTTTGGACCAGAAAGATGAACCTTGGAGTAAGTTCAAGCATGGAGATGATGGCATGCGCAAGGGGCTCAAGAACGGAGTTACAAGTGATGATTTCAGGACTTTGAAGCCACCATAAGGAGTGCATGAAGCCAGGCCCATGTATTCTCGAAATACTTAAGTATAGGTTGTTTTTAGAGTCCGTTTGTGTGGGGAAACAAGAGTTAGAATTGGTTTCGGACCCCCCTCCAAAGGCCACGAAATTCCCCCCTATTCCTCCATATATACAACCCTTAGGGCGTCGTTTAGACTTTGGGTTTTGTTTAGATTAAAGTTCGCCATAGCTGCAACTTCACGTACTTCGTTTGTGTTCAACGACCAGACAAAGGCGTCACAGAACCCCACCTTCATTAATAAAGCTTTCCTCTTTTATTCGCAATATCTAGATTGCAATCTTAGTTTTTTGCTTGTTCTTCGTTGGCTCGTAGGAAATAGACCCTCGTGGTCAGGTTGATCGTGCTCCGGCGTGGTCAATAACCCTAGGAAATTTGTTTAGCGATTGCTAAGGCGCGACATCTTCGCACGTTCGTAGTCGGATCGTCAAAGTCGACTCCCATAGAAAATGATATCTATCTCATCGAAACATCGGGACACCTTCGCCTTTATCATACCCTACATCATCTTGGTATCTAGAGCCACGTTGATCACGATTTCGGAGCCTCGCCATAGTATTTCTAGCCTTGCTTTTGTTGTTTTCTTCTCTATTTTGAAAATTCCCCACAAAAATAGCCCCAATTTTTTTGTGATTTGTTGTTGTGTTGAAATTTTGTTGGATTTGATCGGTGGATTTGCATTGTTTTGAGTAGATCTAGCTTTTTCCCCCTTTCCCCACCCTTTCGATTCACGAAATCACCCGGATTCGACGAATTTCACCTCATGCACCCCACCCACATGCACTTCATCCCATGCCCGAACAGTGCCCAGGCACCGGACGTCCCCTCGCCACCGGATGTCCGATGACCGGAAGACCGCTCACCACCGAAGTTTTTTTCCTGACGAAACTGATTTTTCTTCAGTTTTCGTCACCACAACCGCCCCACATTTCCGCATACGCACTACCACCACCTATACACCATCGCCACTTCCGCATAACACCACCATTGCTTACCTGTTTCTCTCTCCGACACGTGTTGCCACTTCGAGCTTTGAGAATTTGAGTTGCGGTTCCGTGTCCTTTTGTGTTTCAGCTATTTAGGTACGGTTCGACATGAACATCACCGTCGCTCATCTTCTCCACGGACGCTTCATCAACAACGACCACCTCGACTACATCTTGGTATTCGTGCCACCATTTTGACACCAGACCGTACGCAAGAACGGTAACCTCGTCTTGGTATCGTGATACATCATTCTTGCCATTACATTAATAGCCATCATACCCTTACTCCATTGCGTCTCTTACCCATCGAGACTAGCTTTTGAGTATTGCCGGCAACGAGACTTGTGCACATTAGTGATCATACTTCTCATAGCATACATACATCATTGGTGCATATATTTGTATCATCTCTCTTGTCACAAAGTTGTCATCGCATACACAATTGCTATCTTGGTTCGTCAAGCATTGGATGAGAAAAGAGCTCAAACAACAAAGAGCCAAACAAGCTTTTAAGAAAAAGGGGAAGATAAGCAAAGAGCTTTTAAGCAAGAACCATAGAATCATACAACATTAAGATTGTCATACTAGATCATCTTGGATCATAGCATCGAAACACCTTGCACAGAGCATACTTGGGATAGAAGTCGTTGCATTTTTGCTTAGTAGGTTGTGCACAAGTCTTGTATCCGCCTATCGTGCAATCATGCTAGCGTGTCTCTAGTGTTGTGCAACAAGAGAATTTGTGTGGATTCCACATTTTGGCTCACCCTTGGTTGCACGACCCCACTTATCTTTTTGCGTGTGTGTTTCCGTGTACCTTATATTGCTTGGTCTACTTGTTGCATTGCAAACATGCGAATCTTTTCCAACTTTATTGAAGCTCACTAACAATTGCATCAAATTTTGTGCCACCATCCAAACCAAGCTCCACCATAAGCTTTTACTTGTGTAGGTGTGAGAAACTGACAAGAATTGGTACCATTTGTGCTATTTCCTTGTCCACATTGGAGTGATCATTGATCCACCTTCAACTTCGGTCAAGGTACATTTGGTATTCATTCTTCTCTTTCTACCACTCACACTTTTCTCTTGGAATGATGGATAGGCCAAGTACTTCTACCAACCCACTCTTCATTGAGCACGATGACGACATGAACTCCTACGTCACCAAGAGCCACCTCTTTGGCGCACAATGTGCTTTGCATCAAGAGCATCAAGCAATGAGTGAATGAATCGACAACCTTGCTGTCGACTTGCGACTCTCCAAGCAACGTACAAGGGACTACTTCGACCACAAGGTCAACGATCACAAGCAAGAGAATGACGCAAGAATGGACAAGATTCGCGCTTTGTTGCTCAATCGCTCTTCATCCACTTCGTTCTCATCAAGACGGAGCCGCTCAAGTTGACACTCCGATTTCACCGTCTCTGGCTCAAGTACACCGACATCGAACACTCTTCGATGTGCCGCGCGCAATGATCGTCAAGCAAGAATCAATCCTCTAAGCGACACCGACTCTCAAGAGTACCGACAACGTCAAACCCAAGAGGCTTTTGCACTAGCACAAGAAAGGCAACGACAACGCCAACATGAAGAGGAAGCGCGAGCACGTCTACACCAAGTTGCACAATATGCCGAGGCACAACGTCAAGAACAACAACTCTGTGACGCTCAAGCACTTGAGGTGCAACAAGCCCTCCAAGATTCAAGTCGAGCCATAGCCAACCGAGGCCTACAAGCTCGTGAACATGAAGAAGCACTTCGCAAAAAAGCTCACGAACGAAGATTTCAAGCTCGCGTGCATCGTCAAGTTCCTCAAGTTCCTCCTCGAGCTTGACAAGCCCCTCCACAAGCTCCTGAAGGACATCAAGTTCGTCAAGAGCATGAAGAAAATGGGAATCCTCCATGACAAGAGCAACATGAGGTTGACAACCCTCCTCACCAAGAGCAACACGATCTTGACAGTCATCAACAACATGGGCGTCATCATCCCCGACCCCAACACAATGAAGAGCAACGCTATGTCAAGCTAAAGTTCACCATGCCCAAGTTCAATGGAAGCAACGATCCCGAAGAGTACCTTTCATGGGCATTGATGGTGGACAAAATCTTCCGTTGGCACAACTATGAAGAAGAGAAGAATATCACAATGGCATCCTGATGTAGGGTGGAACCCTAATCGGCCGATCTTTCATGAAAGGAGCGGATCCCACGAAGAACACGAGGGGAAACACGAGGAGAAACACGAGAGAATCACTCAAACCAATAAGAACGATCACACATGTGCTAGATCCTCGAAACACAAAGAGAGATACACGAAGGGGCGAAGGGGTACATGGGCCTCGGCCCAGAAGCACTGCACGCAGGCAGGGAAGGCCGGACATCCGGGCGTCGGGCCGGATGTCCGGGCGTTCGCAGAGGGCCGGATGTCCGGGATGGAGGGGCCGGATGTCTGGGCTGGCGGGGTTGGTCTTTTTGCTCTCGAGTTCGGCGGTGTCCAGATTTCCGGGGCCGAGGCCGGATGTCCGGCCACTCGTGCTGTTGGCCGTCTGTTGGGGCACCCCTGCGTGTCTGCCCAGGCGCCGTATGTCCAGCCTCTGGCCCGGATGTCCGGCCGCTGTAGCTTCAGTAGCTCCGTCTTCTTCCATCTTTGCTTCCAGGCTTCCCTCGCGGATGGTGTAGTTGTTCCTTGGTTCTTGCACTCCTCCTCGTCATCCATGAAGCTCCGACAATAGCTATGCATGCACACGGGAGAAGTGTCAAGTAGTATACCATCCTCGAAGGGGTCAAGTGAGTAGGTGTAAAGGAGATGATTCACCTTTGAGTATGTGAAGTAGATGTCGCATGTGTCACTCGCTGAATGGACTCTTGACATGGTGATGTCCATAGGATGCTCTGCATCATCTCCCCTCCCTTGGGAAAGATCCGACCTCGTATCAAAAACCAAATCACCATTGGAAAGAGATGGCTTCACCATGTAGAAGTGGACGTTCACCAAGTACTTGTCATCTTGAAGCTCGAAATGGGCACTCTCCAATGTCGCACTGTCTTGTGATTCCTTCAAAAGGAGTAAGGACAACAAACACTTGGAAAAACATATGTGGTTAGCGTTAGTGCAAAACCAAGCATTCGATAGGTGAGTCACCAAACAAGTGCCATCATCATGCAAAGCATATGATGTGACAAAGGATTGTGACATGGCATGTAAGCATATCAATCAAGCACAAGTAAAGATATCAACACCAAATAGAATGAAGTGTCTAAACAGATGGGTCGAGTGCAAGACAATCCAAGCATAATGTGCATGGAGTGTGGTGAATATTGTGTGGCACTCAACAGAATGGAAAGAGCAATTGTTCATCATGTGTGAGGAAATCAAGGCACACATGTAGCAATCAATGGGACATGGCATATGTGAAGTGATGACATTGTTGCACCCAAACATATGAGAGGAGCAAGTAATCCAAGAATTGGATGCAACACACAAGGCATATATATCATGATGCATGGAACGGTGAAAATGACAAGTGGAAGCAAGATCTCTAACATGTGTGCAATCAAGTGGTCCAAGATGAAAAATAAGTCTCATGGTGCAAGCAACACAAGTAGTATGATCCGTCATATCCATGCTCAAGAAAGATGTCACCTTGAAGGTGTGTCCTTGTGCGTCCTTCACAATGCCGAAGTGGTATGAAAGGTGGTGTAGAAGCGAGTCATGGTCGAATGTATGAGGCTCGCTCTCAAGAGCTCGAATCGTCAACTCAGGTGAAGCGGAAGTCGACACAATGTCCAAGTATCCTACACATGCACACAAGAAAGCAAAGAATGTATGCGCATGGTAGATAAACACATCATCCATCATGATGGTTCTCTTCTTTTGCACATAACCATTAGAAGCACAAGTGCATGAATAATATGATGCAACAATGGCAATATTCATGGCAGGAGGTATATGGTGCAACAATGGCAATATTCATGGCACGAGGTATAATGCTTCACAAGAAATATGTCAAAATATCCAAATATATGTGAGAATGCTATTGGGGCAAACTCATTATCAAGAATAAAGTCATAATTGCACTTAGTACATGGCAAATCATCTAGCATGAGAGAGGCAACATATGGAGAGATATGACAAGAAGCAATAACAATCATGTCGTGCAAAGAATGTAGATGGTTGTCATCAACCGCATGAAATGAGCAAGTATGAATCATTGGTGATGCAACATAAGCAGGCATATCAATCATGTCGTGCAAACTAGTGGAGCGAAGATGCAACACACTAGAGGAAATCATGGCAATGATGTCATGTGTGTAAATAATAGGCATAGGCAATGCACATGACATATCACAAACACGAACACAAAGCAAGATCATTGTATAATCATAGGCATGGGGGACAAAGCAAACATGGCAATAAAAAGTGATATATCCACAAAGCTTGCATATACACATACAAGTATGAGAATCAGTCATCATGTGTAATGCAAAGCATGGGTCATGAATACATGGCAAAGGCATAGTAATGACCATATCATGCAAAGTGAACATGGAAAGATGGGCATATAATATGTAATGGACAATAACCCATAGCCAAGTGAGGGTCATGTAGAAGGAATGCGCGAAGTCTTTGCGCGAAGAGAGCGGTGGGAAAGACAATCCATAGGATCCCAAATCATCATTGTTCAGTCTTTTTCTTTGCTTAAAAGCTTTTTTTTATATGGCCACTTTGCGAAATGCACAAACCAAGATAGCAATTGGGTATATACGGGAACAATCTTGTGACACAAGGGATGATATGATATCAATATGATATGGTATGTATGCAATGTATGGTGTAGATCACTAATATACACAAGTAATGTTGCCGACAATACTCAAATGGCTAGTTTCGATGGACAAGTGACGCAAAATGGGCTAGGGGTTATCAATGCAATGCCAAGGGAATATACAATGGAGGGATACCACGACACCAAGATGATATGGAGGTTACCGTCCTTGGCGATGATGAGTGGCGGTGTTCTTGATGTAGATACCAAGATGATGGAGACTCGTCCCTAAGTAGCCAAAACACCTTAGGAAATGGTAAAACTTCGAACTCAAAATCTCAAATGTTAAATGGTGGTAGCGGGAATGCAGTGGTGGTTTTGTGGAAGCTTAATGGAATTGCGGAATGGCACTGATGGGTTGTGGAGTATGCAATGCAGAATTTGTGATGGCCTGGCTAATTAGGGATGATAGACTACTCATATCAATAAGGAATTCCTTCTCTTCCGGGAGCCCATTTGGACAGAACTCCAAAGTTAAGCGTGCTCAGCTTGGAGTAGTGTCAGGATGGGTGACCGACCGGGAAGTTGCTCCCGGGTGTGCACGAGTGAGGACAAAGTGCGCAGAAAAGACTAGTATTGATCTGTGGGGCCAGTCTAGATCCCGCCAGGAGTAACGACCATCGGCGGGTGTGTCTGGGGCGTTACAAGTTGGTATTAGAGCCGACCCTCGTGGTTACACGGATGTTTGCGGAAAGGTGCGCGGTCATGTTGTTCATGACGTTTGTGATCCGTCGTGGCACACGACATGGTACATGTACCGGACTAGATGCACAGACATATGTACCAAGAGGGAACGTTCCTGTGGCCCGACGAGGACGTCGGTTCCTCTGAGTGGGGGTGTATGTGATGGCCTGGCTTATTAGGGATGATAGACTACTCATATCAATAAGGAATTCCTTCTTTTCTGGGAGCCCATTTGGACAGAACTCCAAAGTTAAGCGTGCTCATCTTGGAGTAGTGTCAGGATGGGTGACCGACCAGGAAGTTGCTCCCGGGTGCGCACGAGTGAGGACAAAGTGCGCAGAAAAGACTAGTATTGATCTGTGGGGCCAGTCTAGATCCCGCCAGGAGTAACGACCACCGGCGGGTGTGTCTGGGGCGTTACAGAATTCGAGGGTAAGGTGGTGGACTATACACGTTGTGGGAGTTGGAAGCATGGTCCCTATGTAGCCGAAGCACCTTAGGAGACACAACTCACAACACAAACAAAATTGGGTTAAGTTGGGGTGGCGGAAGTGTATGGTGGGTAAGTCTATGCGGAAGTTATGGTGGTGGTGGTTGATGAAGAAGCAATCGTCCCTAAGTATCCTAAACACCTTAGGAGACTCGAATCACTCCTCAAGCAACCACTAATGCGATGGTTAGGTTGTGGAAGTCGGTGGTGGTTATGCGGAGGTTGTGGTGGAAGCCCTAGGCAAAGATGCCAAAGTTCCAAATCTTTGATGGAGTCAAATGGTGATTGTAGTATTTTTGTGGGAAGGGGGATGTCAAGAGCTTTTCAACGAGCGAAAGAACATAAACAACGGACTCCGGATGAATTAGTTGTGGACAAAACGGTGAAACGGGGAAGGCTGAAATCCCACGGACCGGATGTCCGGGGTGGAGCCCGGATTTCTGGGGCTGTCTGTGCAGAACTGAGCAGATTTGGTGCTCCAGGAGCCGGATGTCCGGCCGGGGACCCAGATGTCCGGCTCAATGGCCCGGATGTCCAGCCCGACGAATCTAGATCTCGTTTGGGGTGGAAATGGATGATTCCAAAGGCAAAATTGGAGAGATTTCATGGATGGAAAGTGGGGAAAAGTGGGGATATGCTAGATCCACTTGAAGCCAAGCAAATCCATTGATCAAATCCATCAAAACTTCATCAAACGAACAAAACACAAAAAAAATTGGGGGCTATTTTTTGGTGGGGATTTTCGAATTTAGGACGAAATCAACAATATCAAGCTAGAAAATGAAGAGGTGAGGCTCCGAAATCATGATCAACATGTCTCTGATACCAAGATGATGTAGGATGGAACCCTAATCGGCCGATCTTTCACAAAAGGAGCGGATCCCGCGAAGAACACGAAGAACACGAGGGGAAACACGAGGAGAAACACGAGAGAATCACTCAAACCAACAAGAACGATCACACATGTGCTAGATCCTCGAAACACAAAAAGAGGATACATGATCCAAAGTCAACAACGGACGATACAAGAGGTAACCGGTTCTTCTCCGTGAGGAGGTCTTGATGTCTTCTCCGTGAGGAGGTGTTGAATCCAAGTTGTATCTTCTCCGAAGAGGGGCCGCGGTCTCTCTCGTGGAGTAGATCTGATATGGATGAGCGAAGCTGTATCTCTAACATTAGCTATCACAATGCTGATCCTAAAACGTAGGTGGAGGGGAGTATATATAGTCTAAGGGGCGAAGGTGTACATGGGCCTCGGCCCAGATGCACTACATGCAGGCAGGGAAGGCCGGACGTTCGGGGGTCGGGCCGGATGTCCGGGCATTCGCAGAGGGCCGGATGTCAGGGCTGGAGGTGCCAGATGTCCGGGCTGGCGGGGTTGGTCTTGTTGCTCTCGGATTAAGCGGTGTTCAGATTTCTGGGGACGAGGCTGGATGTGCAGGACTTGGCGAGGCGTAGGATGTCCGAATGCTGATGTTGTTGGCCATGTGTTGGGGCAGCCCCTGCGCGTCTGCCCAGGCGCCGGATGTCCAGCCTCTAGCCCGGATGTCCGGCCGATGTACCTTCAGCAGCTCCGTCTTCTTCCGTCGTCGCTTCCAGGTTTCCCTCGCGGATGGTGTAGTTGTTCCTTGGCGCTTGCAGTCCTCCTCGTCATCCGTGAAGCTCCGACAATAACTATGCATGCACACGGGAGAAGTGTCAAGTAGTATACTATCCTCGAAGGGGTCAAGTGAGCACGTGTAAAGGAGATGATTCACCTGTGAGTATGTGAAGTAGATGTCGCACGTGTCACTCGCCGAACAGACCCTTTACATGGTGATGTCCATAGGATGCTCCGCATCACATCCCTTGAGTTCCAAGACTATGTCCTCATTTGGTGGGAACAAGTAATCGAGCGCCGTGCGGCAAGAGGTGAACCACCTATCACTACTTGGGCACAAATGAAGGATGTCATGAGAGGACGCTTTGTGTCTACCTACTACAATTGGGACCTCTTCAAGAAACTTCAACTACTCAAGCAAGGAACCTAGAGTGTTGAAGAGTACTACAAGGAGATGGAGATTGCCATGATACGAGATAATGTCACGGAAGATGATGAGCAAACAATGGCACGTTTCTTGAATGGACTCAACCATCCTATCAAGAAGATCTCCGACTTCCAACCATACTCGAACCTCATCGAGCTAGTGCATCAAGCTACCAAAGGGGAACGTCAAGTGCAAGATGATTACAAGTATGCCAAGTTCTCATCCAAGTCATACGGCATCTCCAACGCCCAAGCTTCAACAACTCCAACACCGTATACCAAGCCTTCTTCAAGCAACGTCGACAAGTCGAGTTCCAAGAAAGCTTCATCAACTCCTAGTCATCCTCCTACAACGATCAACTTCAATCTGAGTGCTTCATCATCATCTACTCCAACCGATGAGACCGTCAAGACGAGTTCCTTCAAATGCTTCACATGCGGAGCCGAGGCCACAAGTCCTACGAGTGCACCAACAAGCGGACCATGATCCTCAACGACGACGGCACTTATGACTCAATGAGTGAAGGAGAAATGGACGACCTCGAGCAAGTCGCCATCCACCAACAAGTGAACGATGAAGAGGAACAAGTCTTTTGCGATGAAGATTCAAGTCCCGCTCTAGTTGTCTCCAAGGTCTTGACTCTCCAACATCTCCAAGAAGAAGACCAACGATGCCACATCTTTCATACCAAGGCCAGCATCAATGGACGATCTGTCAACGTCATCATCGATGGAGGGAGTTTTCATAACCTAGCAAGTGAAGAACTTTGCTCCAAGCTCCAATTGCCCAAGACGAAGCACCCACACCCTTACAAAGTTCAATGGCTTAGCGAGTCCGGCACTATCCAAGTCGAGCATCGGGTACAAGTCTCCTTCAAAATTGGTGCCTACGAAGACACTTTGGAGTGCGACGTCGTTCCAATGACCATTTGCCACCTTCTCCTTGGACACCTATGGCAATTTGATAGAGGTGTCATCCACAACGGCTGAATGAACCACTACATCTTCAAGATGAAAGGAAAGGCGTACGTACTTGGCCCCATGTCTCCAAGCCAAGTGATTGCCGACAAGCAAGCCACGCATCATGGAGAGAATAGCAAGAGAGAGAACCACCAAAAAGAGAGTGAGCACCACAAGCCCAAATCGAGTGCCTCCATGATGAGCGAAAAGAAGAACTTAGTTCTATTTGCCACCAAAAGTGAGATAAGAGGAGTGTGTGAGAACCCATCTAGTGTCCCACACTATGTCCTTTTGTGCAAGGACAACACACCAAACGCTAACACCTCTCACGCTCTACCTTTAGTGGTATCTTCTCTTTTGTAGGAATTTCAAGATGTTTTCCCCGACGAGCTACCTCCGGGACAACCCCCACTATGAGGCATCGAGCACCGCATCTACCTCATACCCAGAGCACCTCTTCCGAACAAAGCTCCCTACCGCGTCAACCCTGAAGAAACCAAAGAAATACAAAGGTAAGTAAAGCATCTCATAGACCATGGACATGTGCGTGAAAGTTTGAGTCCTTGTGCCGTTCCGGTCATTCTTGTGCCAAAACGAGACGGTAACTTTCTCATGTGCTCCGATTGTAGAAATATCAATGCTATCACCGTTCGCTATAGGTATCCCATTCCATGCCTTGACGATATGCTTGATGAACTTAGTGGTGCCACTATATTTTCAAAAAATGATCTTAAAAGTGGTTACTATCAAATCCGCATACAAGAGGTTGATGAATGGAAAACCGCTTTCAAAACCAAGTTTGTGTTGTATGAGTGGTTAGTCATGCCTATGGTTCTATCGGAAGCACCGGGTACTTTTATGTGTCTTATGAATCATGTCTTTCGCCCTTACATTGGTGTGTTTATTGTGGTCTACTTCGATGATATCCTTGTTTATAGAAAATCTCTTCAAGATCATGTCGCCCATGTGCGAACCGTTTTGCAAACTCTTCGAAATGAGCATCTCTTTGCTAACATGGAAAAGTTCCTTTTCGGCGTTGATAAGCTCCTTTTCTTGGGTTTTATTGTTTCTTCTAAGGGTGTTCATGTTGATGGCTCCAAGATCAATGCTATTAAAACATGGCCACAACCAACCAACTTGCATCAAGTGTGTAGCTTTCTTTTCCTTGCGTGTTTCTATCGTCGCTTTGTGAAAGATTTTAGCACCATTGCTTCGCCTTTGCATGCTTTGAGCAAGAAAAATGCGCCTTTTGTTTGGGGACCGTCCCAAGATACCACTTTCAATGAGCTTAAGAATTTGCTTACTCATGCTCCCGTGCTTGATTTACCCAACTTCGACAAGACCTTTGAGATTCATTGCTATGCTAGTGTGATGTAGGGTAGAACCCTAATCGGTCGATCTTTCACGAAAGGAGCAGATCCCGCGAAGAACACGAGGGGGAAATGAGGGGAAACACAAGAGGAAACATGAGAGAATCACTAAACCAACACGAAATAGTCACAAATGTGCTAGATCCTCGAGTACATAAGAGATCACACGATTCACGGACAACTAAGGACGATACAACGGTAGACGGCCTTCTTCGTGAGGAGGTCTTGATGTTCTTCTCCGCAAGGAGGTATTGAATCTAAAGGGATCTTCTCCGAAGAGGGGTCGCGATCTCTCTCGTGGAGTAGTTCCGATGTGCATGAGCAATGCTCTATATCTAAAATGAGCTAAACCAATGCTAACCCTAGAAAGTAGGACGAGGGGGAGTATATATAGTCTAGGGGGTTGAAGGGGTACATGGGCCTCGGCCCTTCACTGTGCGCAAACAGGGGAGGCCGGACGTCCGGGTGTCGGGCCGGATGTCCGGGCTTTCACGAGGGGCCGGATGTCCGGGCTTGAGGCGCTGGCCTTGCTGCTCTCTGGTTCGGTGGTGTCCGGATATCCGGGCTTGAGGCCGGATTTCTGGGCAGGGCCGGATGTCCGGGGCCTGTAGTTGCTCAGAGGCTGCGCAGCTAGTGGTGGACGACGCTCCAGGGGCCGGATGTCCGGGGTCGTGGCCGGATGTCCGGGTCTAGGGAGGTGTTCTTGACTCCTTCCGTGGGTTCTCTTCATCCATGAACTTGGGGCTTGTACACCTTCACGTGCATCTTCAGGAGGGTCCTCTTGGTACCTAATCATGCACAACGTCTCGTATTTAGGTAGTAGCCATGTCTTGAGAGGATCATATGTAATATCACTAAGGAAGGAAGTCACCTCGTTCTCGAGAGCTCTAGCTCTAGCTCGTGTCATGGGTCCTCTTGGCTCTTGTTGAGGCGATGGTAGGTCCATGGGGATGACCGTAGGATGCTCCGCATCATCTCCCCTCCCTTGGGGAAGATCCGACCTCGGATCGAAATCCTCATCACGATGGTAGGGCGATAGATCTTTGACGTTGAAGATGTCGCTCACGGAGTAGTTGTCGCATGGGATGTCGATCTTGTAGGCGTTGTTGTTGTTGTTGTAGCGTTCGAGTACCTTGAAATGTCCATCCGCTTTTGGTTGAAGTTTGGACTTGCGTTCTTCGGGGAAGCGGTCCTTGCGAAGGTGTAGCCACACAAGATCTCCAATGTTGAATACCCTAGGGTGCTTGTTGATGTTGAGCTTGGTCGCAAGTCGTTCTACTTGGCGCTCGATGGTGTGCCTTGTATCTTCATGCACCTTCTTGAGATGGTTCACGTGTGCGCTTGCGTCCATATTGATGCGCTCTTGTAGTGGTAGAGGGAGAATGTCCAATGGGGACAAAGGTTTGAATCCATAGACGACCTCGAATGGCTACTTGCCGGTTGTTGAGTGTCTTGCTCGGTTGTAGGCGAACTCGGTGATAGGTAGACACTCCTCCCACTCCTTGATGTTCTTCTTTATGAGTACTTGGAGTAGAGCGGAGAGTGTGCGGTTGGTCACCTCTTTTTGGCCGTCGGTTTGAGGATGGTAAGCCGTGGAGAAGAGTAGCTTGATTCCGAGCTTGGCGCATAGGGTCTTCCAAAAGTAGCTTAGGAACTTGACGTCGTGGTCCGAGACAATCGTCTTTCGCACTCCATGAAGACACAATATTTCCCTACAGAAGAGATTGGCAACATGTGAAGCATCGTCTATCTTGTTGCAAGGAATGTAATGTGCCATTTTGGAGAAACGGTCCACAACGACAAATACCGAATCCTTTCCGTTTCGAGTCCTAGGCAATCCAAGTACAAAATCCATGCTAATGTCTTCCCATGGTTGATATGGAATTGGTAAAGGCATGTAAAGGCCATGGGATTGAGCTTTGGACTTAGCTTTGCGACATGTAGAGCATCGGTTGGTGAAGCGGTTGACGTCGTGAAACATCTTGGGCCAATAGTAGTTCTTGGAGAGCGTGGCGAAAGTCTTGTCGCGTCCAAAATGTCCCATTAAGCCTCCTCCATGAGATTCCTGCAAAAGCAACAAACGAAGAGAAGACTCGGGGATGCAAAGCTTGTTAGTTATCATAAGATATCCATCTTTGATGTAATAGCGATCCCAAGGGGTATGCGTCAAGCACTTGGCATAAGGAGTGGCAAAAGTAGGATCATGCTCATACAAGTCTTTTATGTGCTCAAAGCCAATGACATTCAACTCAAGTTGAGTAACAAGCATGCATATTTGGGAAAGGGCATCTGCCACAATATTTTCCTTACCCTTAATGTACTTGATGACATAAGGAAAAGATTGAATAAATTCACTCCATTTAGCATGACGCTTATTCAACTTGGTTTGACCTTTAAGGTACTTGAGCGTTTCATGATCGGTATGAATGATGAATTCATGAGGGCGAAAATATTGTTCCCATTCATGCAAAACGCATACCAAAGCATATAGCTCTTTGCCATAGATGGGGTAATTGAGTTGCGCTCCAGAGAGTTTCTCACGAAAGTAAGCTATGGGCGCTTCTCTTGCGTTAACACACCTCCTATGCCATTACCGCTAGCATCACAATGAATCTCAAAGGGTTTGTCAAAGTTGGGTAATGCAAGCACGGGAGCATGAGTAAGCAAATTCTTAAGCTCATGGAAAGCGGTATCTTGGGATGGTCCCCAAACAAAAGGCGCATTCTTATTGCTTAAAGCATCAAAGGAGAAGCAATGGTGCTAAAATCTTTCACAAAGCGATGATAGAAACCTGCAAGGCCAAGAAAGCTACGCACTTGTTGCAAGTTGGTTGGTTGTGGCCAAGTCTTAATAGCACTGATCTTGGACTCATCAACATGAACACCCTTAGAAGATACAACAAAACACAAGAAAACAAGCTTATGAACGCCAAAAAGGCATTTCTCCATATTAGCATAGAAATTCTCTTTCCGAAGACTTTGTAAAACGGTTCGGACATGGGTGACATGCTCTTTGAGAGACTTGCTAAAACCAAGGATATCATCGAAGTAGACCACAACAAACACACCAATGTAAGGGCAAAAGACATGATTCATAAGACGCATAAAAGTACCCGGTGCTTCCGATAGACACATAGGCATGACTAACCACTCATACACGCCAAACTTCATTTTGAAAGCAGTTTTCCATTCATCACCCTCTTGTATGCAGATTTGATAGTAACCACTCTTAAGATCAATTTTTGACAAGATAGTGGCACCACTAAGTTCATCAAGCATATCATCAAGGCGTGGAATGGGATACCTATAACAAATAGTGATAGCATTGATAGGTCTACAATCGGAGCACATGCGAAAGCTACCATCTCGTTTTGGCACAAGATTGACCAGGACGGCACAAGGGCTGAAACTTTCACGCACATGTCCATGGTGTATGAGATGCTTCACTTGCCTTTGTATTTGTTTGGTTTCTTCGGGGTTGACGCGGTAGGGAGCTTTGTTCGGAAGAGGTGCTTCGGGGATGAGGTCGATGCGGTGCTCGATGCCTCGTAGTGGAGGTAGTCCCGGAGGTAGCTCGTTAGGGAGAACATCTTGAAATTGCCGCAAAAGAGAAGAAAACACTAGAGGAAGAGTGTGAGAGGTGTTAGATTGTGGTTCATTGTCCTTGCACAAAAGTACGTAGTGTAGGACACTAGATGGGTTCTCACACATCGTGGAGGCGCTCGATTTGGGCTTGTGGTGCTCACTCTCTTTTTGGTGGCTCGCTCTCTCACTATTCTCTCCACAAAGGGTGGCTTGCTTGTCGGCGATCACTTGGCTTGGAGACATGGGACGAAGTACGTACTCCTTTCCCTTCATCTTGAAGATGTAGTGGTTTGTTCGGCCGTTGTGGATGACTCCTCTATCAAATTGCCATGGGCGTCCAAGGAGAAGGTGGCAAACGGTCATTGGAATGACGTGGCACTCCAAAGTGTCGTCATAGGCACCAATTTTGAAGGAGACTTGTACTCGATGCTCGAATTGGATAGTGCCGGAGTTGCTAAGCCATTGCACTTTGTATGGATGTGGGTGCTTCATCTTGGGCAATTGGAGCTTGGAGCAAAGTCCTTCACTTGCGAGATTATGACAACTCCCTCCATCGATGATGACCTTGACGGATCTTCCATTGATGCCGGCCTTGGTGTGGAATATGTGGCATATTTGGTCCTCGTCTTGGTGTTGTTGGAGAGTCAAGACCTTGCAGACAACAAGAGCGGGACTTGAATCTTCATCGCAAAAGACGTGTTCCTCTTCATCGTTCACTTGCCGGTGCATGGCGACTTGTTCAAGAGCGTCCATTTCTCCTTCACTCATGGAGTCGTAGGTGCCGTCGTCATTGAGGATCATGGTCCGCTTGTTGGTGCACTCATAGGGCTTGTGGCCTCGGCCTCCGCATGTGAAGCATTTGAAGGAACTTGTCTTGATGGTCTCATTGGCTGGGGTTGAGGATGATGAAGCTCTCGGCTTGAAGTTGCTCGTTGTAGGAGGATGACTTGGAGTTGACGAAGCTTTCTTGGAACTTGACTTGTCGATGTTGCTTGTAGAAGGCTTGGTAGACGGTGTTGGAGTCGTTGAAGCTTGGGTGTTGGAGAAGCCGTAGGACTTGGATGAGAACTTGGCATACTTGTAATCGTCTTGCACTTGACGTTCCGCTTTTGTAGCTTGATGCACAAGCTCGATGAGGTTTGATTATGGTTGGAAGTCGGCGATCTTCTTGATAGGATGGTTGAGGCCAGTCAAGAAACCTCCCATAGTTTGCTCATCATCTTTCGTGACGTTGGCTCTTATCATGGCAATCTCAATCTCCTTTTAGTACTCTTCAACGCTCTTGGTTCCTTGGTTGAGTAGTTGGAGTTTCTTGAAGGGGTCGCGGTTGTAGTAGGTATGCACAAAGCATGCTATCATGACATCCTTCATTTGCACCCAAGTAGTGGTGCGTGGTTCACCTCTTTCCTCTCGGCGCTCGATAACTTGTTCCCACCAAATGAGTACATAGTCTTGAAACTCAAGGGATGCCATCGTGATCTTATTCTCTTCTTCATAATTGTGCAAACAGAAGATTTTGTCGACCTTCAATGCCCATGAAAGATACTCTTCAGGATCGTTGCTTCAATTGAACTTGGGCATGGTTAACTTTAGCTTGCCGTAGCATTGCTCTTCATTGTGTTGGGTCGGGGATGATGATGTCCATGTTGTTGATGATTGTCAAGCTCATGTTGCTCTTGGTGAGGAGGGTTGTCAACCTCATGTCGCTCATGTCATGGAGGATTTCCATTGTCTTCTTGCTCTTCATGAACTTGATGTTCTTGGCGATCTTGTGGAGGGGCTTGTCGAGCTCGAGGACGAACTTGAGGAACTTGACGATGCACACGAACTTAAAATCTTCGTTCGTGAGCTTCTTTGTGAAGTGCTTTCTCTTGTTCACGCCGATGGCGATTACGTGTGGCGACGGCGTGACTTGAATCTTGAAGGGAACGTTGCGCCTCAAGTGCTTGAGCTACACGGAGTTGTTGTTCTTGGTGTTGTGCCTCGACATCTTGTGCATCTTGGTGTAGACGCGCTCGCTCTTCCTCTTCATGTTGGCGTTGTTTTTGTCTTTCTCGTGCTAGCGCAAAAGACGCTTGGGATTGACGTTGTCGGTGCTCCTGAGAGTCGGTTTCGCGTAGAGGATTGAGGCTTGCTTGACGATCGTTGCGCGCGACATGGCGAAGAGTGTTCGATGTCGGTGTACTTGAGCCGAAGAGGGTGAAGTCGGAGTGTCGACTTGAGAGGCACCTTCTTGATGAAGACGAAGTGGAAGAAGAGCGGCTGAGCAACAAAGCGTGAATCTCGTCCATTCTTGCGTCGTTCTCTTGCTTGTGATTGTCGAGCTTGTGGTCGAAGTAGTCCCTTGTACGTTGCTCGGAGAGTCACAAGTCGGCGGCGAGGTTGTCGATGCGTTCACTCATTGCTTGTTGCTCTTGATGCAAAGCATGTTGTGCACCAAAGAGGTGGCTCTTGGTGACGTAGGAGTTCATGTCGTCGTCGTGCTCAATGAAGAGTGGGTTGGTTGAGGGACTTGGCCTATCCATATTTCCAAGAGAAAAATGTGAGTGGTAGAAAGAGAGGAACGAACACCAAATGTACCTTGACCGAAGTTGAAAGTGGATCAATGATCACTCCAATGTGGACAAGGAAATAACACAATTGGTACCAATTCTTGTCAGTTTCTCACACCTACACAAGTAAAAGCTTATGGTGGAGCTTGGTTAGGATGGTGGCACAAAATTTGATGCAATTGTAAGTGAGCTTCAATAATGTTGGAAAAGATCCGCAAGATTGCAATGCACCAAGTAGACCTAGCAATATAAGGTACACGGAAACACACACGCAAAAGATAATTGGGGTCGTGCAACCAAGGGTGAGCCAAAATGTGGAATCCACAAAAATGCTCTTGTTGCACAACATTAGAGAGACGCTAGCACAATTGCAAATAGGTGGATACAAAGACTTGTGCACAACCTACTAAGCAAAAATGCAACGACTTCTGTCCCAAGTATGCTCTATGCAAGGTGTTTCGATGATATGATCCAAGATCATCTAGTATGACAATCTTAATGTTGTATGATGCTATTGTTCTTGCTTAAAAGCTCTTTTCTTATCTTTCCCTTTTTCTTAAAATCTTGTTTGGCTCTTTGTTGTTTGATCTCTTTTCTCATGCAATGCTTCATGAACTAAGATAGCAATGCTTCACGAGTCACTAAACCAACATGAAATAGTCACACATGTGCAAGATCCTGGAGTACATAAGAGATCACACGATTCACGGACAACTAAGGACGATACAAAGGTAGCCGGTTGATTACCCACAAGTATAGGGGATCGCAACAGTTTTCGATAAGTAAGAGTGTCGAACCCAACGAGGAGCTAAAGGTAGAACAAATATTCCCTCAAGTTCTATCGACCACCGATACAACTCTACGCACGCCTGACGTTCGCTTTACCTAAAACAAGTATGAAACTAGAAGTACTTTGTAGATGTTGTTGGATAGGTTTGCAAGATAATAAAGAGTATGTAAATAAAAAGTAGGGGCTGTTTAGATAAAGAAATAATAAAGTAAATATAGCGAGTGTGGAAAAGTGGTGGTAGGAGTTGCGAAATTGCCCTAAGCAATTGACTACTTTACTAGACCGATAGCAAGTATTATGTGGGAGAGGACACTGCTAGCATGTCATCCCTGACTTGGAATTCTATGCACTTATGATTGGAACTATTAGCAAGCATCCGCAACTACTAATGTTCATTAAGGTAAAACCCAACCATAGCATTAAGATATATTGGTCCCCCTTCAATCCCGTATGCATCAATCTATGCTAGGTTGAAGCTTCTGTCACTCTTGCCCTCCAATACATAGTCCTATCAACATACAACTAACCCTAGGGTGTGATCCATGCGCACAATCATATGATGGTCACCAAAGGACAGCAACATAACCACAAGCAAATTAAATCAATCATAGCAATTCATCAACCACCGATAGTACAATGAAAATCTATTCAGGCATCATAGGATGGCAACACATCATTGGATAATAATATGAAGCATAAAGCACCATGTTCAAGTAGAGGGTACAGCGGGTTGCGGGAGAGTGGACCGCTAGAGATAGAGGGGGGAAGGTGATGGAGATGTTGGTGAAGATGGCGGAGGTGTTGGTGTAGATCGCGGTGATGATGATGGCCCCCGGTGGCACTCCGGTGCCACCGGAAGCGAGGGGGAGAGAGCCCCCCTCCTTCTTCTTCTTCTTCTTCTTCCTTGACCTCCTCCCTAGATGGAAGAAGGGTTTCCCCTCTGGTCCATGGCCTCCATGGCAAGGGAGGGGCGAGAGCCCATTCGAGATTGGATCTGTCTCTCTGTCTCTCTCTGTTTCTGCGTTCTCAGATTCTTCCCTTTCACCGTTTCTTATATTCCCGGAGATCCGTAACTCCGATTGGGCTGAAATTTTGACACGATCTCTATCCGTAAATTAGCTTTCTTGCGGCGAAAGAAGGGACGAACTGCCTTACGGGTGGCCCACGAGGGTCAGGGGCGCGGCCAGGGGGGCAGGCGCGCCCCCTGCCTCGTGGCCACCTCGAGCACCGTCTCGCGTGGATTTTTCTTCCCAAAAATCATATATATTCCAAAAAAATCTCCATCAATTTTTATCCCGTTTGGACTCCGTTTGATATGGATATTCTGCGAAACAAAAAACATGCAACAAATAGGAATTGGCACTGGTCACTGGATCAATATGTTAGTCCCAAAAAATAGTATAAAAAGTTGCCAAAAGTATATGAAAGTTGAATAATATTGGCATGGAACAATCAAAAATTATAGATACGATGGAGACGTATCAGCATCCCCAAGCTTAATTCCTGCTCGTCCTCGAGTAGGTAAATGATAAAAAAGATAATTTTTGATGTGGAATGCAACCTAGCATAATCTTGATCATATGTCTAATCATGACATGAATATTAAGACACGAGTGATTCAAAACAATAGTCTATCATTTGACATAAAAACAATAATACTTCAAGCCTACTAATAAAGCAATCATGTCTTTTTCAAACTAACAAGGCCAAAGAAAGTTATCCCTACAAAATCATATAGTCTGGCTATGCTCCATCTTCACCACACAAAATACTCACATCATGCACAACCCCGATGACAAGCCAAGCAATTGTTTCATACTTTTGACGTTCTCAAACCTTTTCAACTTTCACGCAATACATGAGTGTGAGCCATGGACATAGCACTATAGGTGGAATAGAATACGATGGTGGAGAAGACAAAAAGGAGAAGATAGTCTCACATCAACTAGGCGTATCAACAGGCTATGGAGATGCCCATCTATAGATATCAATGTGAGTGAGTAGGGATTGCCATGCAACGAATGCACTAGAGCTATAAGTGTAAGAAAGCTCCAACTGAAACTAAGTGGGTGCGCATCCAACTTGCTTGCTCATGAAGACCTCGGGCATTTGAGGAAGCCCATCATCGGAATATACAAGCCAAGTTCTATAATGAAAATTCCCACTAGTATATGAAAGTGATAACTCAAGATACTCTCTATATGAAGAACATGGTGCTACTTTGAAGCAGAAGTGTGGAAAAAGGATAGTAGCACTGCCCCTTCTCTCTTTTTCTCTCATTTTTTTGTTTTTATTTTGTTATTTTTTGGCGGGCTTCTTTGGCCTCTTTTTTTATTTGGGCTTCTTTGACCTCTTTTATTTTTTTGTAAAGTCCAGAGTCTCATCCCGATATGGGGGAATCATAGTCTCCATCATCCTTTCCTCACTGGGGCAATGCTCTAATAATGATGATCATCACACTTTTTTTACTTACAACTCAATATTACAACTCAATGTCTAGAGCAAAGTATGACTCTATATGGATGCCTCCGGCGGTGTACCGGGATGTGCAATGATCTAGTGTAGCAATGACATCAAAAAACGGACAAGCCATGAAAACATCATGCTAGCTATCTTATGATCGTGCAAAGCAGTATGACAATGAATGCTCAAGTCATTTATATGATGATGATGGAAGTTGCATGGCAATATATCTCGGAATGGCTATGGAAATACCATGATAGGTAGGTATGGTGGCTGTTTTGAGGAAGGTATATGGTGGGTTTATGGTACCGGCGAAAGTTGCGCGGTACTAGAGAGGCTAGCAATGATGGAAGGGTGAGAGTGCGTATAATCCATGGACTCAACATTAGTCATAAAGAACTCACATACTTATTGCAAAAGTCTATTAGCTATCAAAACAAAGTACTACGTGCATGCTCCTAGGGGGATAGATTGGTAGGAAAAGACCATCGCTCGTCCCCGACCGCCACTCATAAGGAAGACAATCAATAAATAAATCATGCTCCGACTTCATCACATAACGGTTCACCATACATGCATGCTACGGGAATCACAAACTTCAACGCAAGTATTTCTACAATACACAACTACCCACTAGCATGACTCTAACATCACCATCTTTATATCGCAAAACTATTGCAAGGAATCAAACATATCATATTCAGCGATCTACAAGTTTATGTAGGATTTTATGACTAACCATGTGAATGACCAGTTCCTGTCATCTCTCTAAATAGATATAAGTGAAGCAAGAGAGTTTAATTCTTTCTACAAAATATATGCCCACGCTCTAACAAATATAATTGAAGCAAAAGAGCATTCTACAAATGGCGGTTTTCTATGTAAAGAGAAATAGGCAATCCAAACTTCAATAGATATAAGTGAAGCACATGAAGCATTCTATAAAGCCATACTCAAAAGATATAAGTGAAGTGCATAGAGCATTCTATAAAACAACCAAGGACTACCGCATACCAGAATGGTGCATGAAAGAAAAATGAAAACTAAATGCAAAAGACGCTCCAAGATTGCACATATCGCATGAATGAAACGAATCCGAAAACATACCGATACTTGTTGAAGAAAGAGGGGATGCCTTCCGGGGCATCCCCAAGCTTAGACGCTTGAGTCTCCTTGAATATTTACTTGGGGTGCCTCGGACATCCCCAAGCTTGAGCTCTTACCTCTCTTCCTTCTTCTCACATCGAGACCTTCTCGATCATCGAACACTTCATCCACACAAAACTTCAACAGAAAACTCAGTAAGATCCGTTAGTATAATAAAGCAAACCACTACTATAAGTACTGTTGCAAACCAATTCATATTTTGTTTTTTCATTGTTTCTATTATAATATAACTTTTTCATGGCTTAATCCACTGATATGAATCGATAGTTTCATCAAAACAAGCAAACTATGCATCAAAAACAGAATCTGTCTAAAACCGAACAGTCTGTAATAATCTGAATATTCACCATACTTATGATACTTGAAAAATTCTACCAAAATTAGGAAAAATAAACAATTTGTATAGGAAGACAGCTCAGAAAGAATCAGAACCATTTGACGTTCCAACAAAAAATGTAAAATCGCGCACTACAGCCAAAGTTTCTGTCCTGCGCCGTACAAACCATCAAGCAAATGTAAACATCCTAAAGGCAAACCTTGGGACATTATTTTTATAATACAATTGGATTGTACAGGGGGATAATTATTTTTATTGAAAAGTTTCTGTAATCATGATTTACAAAGTTTCCGTGAGCACGAACAAAGTTCAAGGCTAGCTCCCACTTCAACTATGCTTGTCTTTCTCACTTTCGCTTTCCTTTTGAATAAGTTTTGGGTTCCCCTCTTTATTTTTGTTGTTTTTCAACTATATAAAAGCACTCAACAGAAATAAATGAATCTCTAAAACTTCTGGGTTGTCTCCCTGGCAGCGCTTTCTTTAAAGCCATTAAGCTAGGCATATAGTGCTCAAGTAGTGAATCCACCCGGATCCCAAGGTATATCAAAGCCAATTTTAATTAGCAATGATTTGGCATTTAGTAGTGAGCACAAGGTAACATATATCATATAACAACAAAGTCTAACTCTCTTCCTATGCATCGGCATGTCATAAAAGAACAATTCAGGCACACAAAGTAAACGCCAATGCATAGTATAAACAGTTTCTTGCAAATTTATCGTATTGGAAACATAGAGAGGTGGAGATATAGTTCCTCTCTCATAATAATTGCAAGTAGGAGCAGAAAGCACATGCATATTATATTCATCAAAATCATCACATGCAATGGTAAAAGGCAACCCATCAATATAATGCTTAATAAGTGCAAACTTCTCTGATATAGTGTAGTCGGGAGAATTCAAAAAGATAATAGGACTATCATGCGTGGGTGCAATAGCAACAATTTCATGTTTAACATAAAGAACTATAGCAAGTTCATCTCCATAAGCATAATTCATATTGGAATCTTGGCCACAAGCATAGCAAGCATCATCAAAAAGGGATATTTCAAAAGAATCGACGGGATCATAGAATTATCATAGTATTCATCCTTCGGTAAGCATGAAGGGGAATTAAACAATGTATGAGTTCAAGAGTTACTCTCATTAGAAGGTGGGCACGGGTGATCAATCCGCTCTTCCTCCTTTTGTTCTTCGCTCTTCTCCTCATCTTTCTCATCCAATGAGCTCACAGTTTCATCAACTTCTTCTTCCATAGATTCCTGCAAAATATTAGTCTCTTCTTGGACAGCGGAGACTTTCTTAATAAGTGCATTAATTTCATAATTGTATTCATAATTCTCATAAGAATATTTCAGGATAGCTAAATTTTCAGGTCTATAAACAGCATCATCAAAATCTTCAAACTCTTTAAACATAGATTCAATTTCATAAGCACCCATAAAAGAAAAAAATTCTTCTATTTGTTCCACATCATAGTAATCATATATACCATTAGAATAAGAAGCTAAGGTTTTATTATCATTAAATTTGCATAAAAAGGGAAGGTGTGGAGTCTTCATCCTAGAGCAACAAGTATAATCATAACTCAAGCATACTTGCCGAGCATACCACTTCAATATATGAATTTGATCCCATAATAGTTTCCCTTTTTGTGTCAAGCGGTAATCCCTAAAGTATTCACGTTGATCCGACGTTACTCCCATTACATAATTGAATGCGGTTTTCTCAGGATTATTAAAGTAGTACATAATATCTTTCACATAACCAGCATCGAGGGTTTTAGGAGGTTCCCCATCTCCATGAGTAGCAAGTACACCTAATTTTTTTTGGTATTTCGTGTTCCATATACATAACTAAAGATAAAGAAAAACTAAGAAAAAAAAATAAAAATTACTTAGTGATAAAGCAAACAAGCACACACGAGAATATTCACCCCACGCTATTGCTCCCCGGCAACGGAGCCAGAAAAAGGTCTTGATAACCCACAAGTATAGGGGATCGCAACAGTTTTTGATAAGTAAGAGTGTCGAACCCAACGAGGAGCTAAAGGTAGAACAAATATTCCCTCAAGTTCTATCGACCACCGATACAACTCTACGCACGCTTGACGTTCGCTTTACCTAAAACAAGTATGAAACTAGAAGTACTTTGTAGGTGTTGTTGGATAGGTTTCCAAGATAATAAAGAGTATGTAATTAAAAAGTAGGGGCTGTTTAGATAAAGAAACAATAAAGTAAATATAGCGAGTGTGGAAAAGTGGTGGTAGGAGTTGCGAAATTGCCCCTAAGAAATTGACTACTTTACTAGACCGATAGCAAGTATTATGTGGGAGAGGCCATTGCTAGCATGTCATCCCTGACTTGGAATTCTATGCACTTATGATTGGAACTATTAGCAAGCATTCGCAACTACTAATGTTCATTAAGGTAAAACCCAACCATAGCATTAAGATATATTGGTCCCCCTTCAATCCCGTATGCATCAATTTCTATGCTAGGTTGGAGCTTCTGTCACTCTTGCCCTCCAATACATAGTCCTATCAACATACAACTAACCCTAGGGTGCGATCCATGCGCGCAATCATATGATGGGCACCGAAGGACAGCAACATAACCACAAGCAAATCAAATCAATCAGAGCAATTCATCAACCACCGATGGGACAACGAAAATCTACTTAGACATCATAGGATGGCAACACATCATTTGATAATAATATGAAGCATAAAGCACCATGTTCAAGTAGAGGGTACAGCGGGTTGCGGGAGAGTGGACCGCTGTAGATAGAGGGGGGAAGGTGATGGAGATGTTGGTGAAGATGGCGGAGGTGTTGGTGTAGATCGCGGTGATGATGATGGCCCCCGGTGGCACTCCGGTGCCACCGGAAGCGAGGGGGAGAGAGCCCCCCTCCTTCTTCTTCCTTGACCTCCTCCCTAGATGGGAGAAGGGTTTCCCCTCTAGTCCATGGACTCCATGGCACGGGAGGGGCGAGAGCCCCTCCAAGATTGGATCTGTCTCTCTGTCTCTCTCTGTCGGTGGGAACGACACCTATGGGATCACAAGAATCCCTACTACGGTTGCGGGGCGCGGGGTCGTGAGAAGAGCGGATCAAACAGATAGCACACGGTTCGTTTATCCAGGTTCGAGCCGCGAGGATGCGTAAAACCCTACTCCTGCTTTGGTGGATTGTATATCTGTGTTCTTGAGCTAGCTATGGGGCGTAAGGAGCTCCAAAAAGCCGAATCCTCCTCCTGGTCGCCTCGGGCCTCCTTTTATAGGAAAGGGGTTGCCACAGTGGCACACAGGAGGTGGAAAGTGTACAGTGATGTGAGGTTATCCCTCGCATTACATGACAATGCGCATTTAATGCGTCTTGCCTAGGTGTCCTTGCTTTATCGGGGACGGGGGAGAGACCTGTCTCGTCCGTCGCTGCTCCCTCTCGTGTCGACACGCGCCCTGGCCAGCGGCGCCCGCGGTGCCATGTAGGCAGGCAGGCAGCTGAGGTGGCACAGTGGTGGGTCACCATGAAGATCCGCATGAGGCCATGCAGGTGCCTGCCCAGCCAGTTGGGTCGGCAGCTGCATGCGAATGGCGGTGGAGGTTTGACTGGCGTGGGCCTGATGGTGGCCCTATGGGTGTTCTTGGCAAGGGCCTTGCCGTGGCGCCTGCTGTCATCCCCGGCAAGGCTCTTGCCGGGGGCCTTGTGGTCCTCCTTGGCTGGGATCCCGCCAAGGATCATCATCTTCTAAAGGGTGTATCTGATCTTGAATGTCTTCACAAAGATCTGCATGCCACCACTGGGATGTCTCCTGAATTGTAGCGACCAGACCTCAAACAGTCTGATCTCTGTGCTGCGGTGTCATCCCTGGATCAGTAATGCTGACACCACACAGTACTCGGAGGATTTATAGCAGAGTAGCAATCACACACTTATTACATCGAGTGTCTCATAAGAGAACTTATTACAATAAATATGGCTTAAGGCCATCTAATAACGATAACAGCGAAAGGCTTGGAAGATAAGTGAGTCCATCAACTCCAACGGCATCACCGAGTATAGAACCACGACCTAAAAACTCCTTAATCGTCGTCCAAAAAGTATGCAACATTAACGTTGCAGCCCGAAACGGGTCAGTACATGGAATATGCTGGCAATGTAACACATAGAGAGTAATGGAATGAAACGGCTATACTATATGCATATTTGGCTGGTGGAAAGCTCTATGGTTACAGTTTTGCGTAAAGCCAATTTTTCCCTACTTCAAAGGAATAAAATTTATTTATCTATCATGGTAGTTGTTAAACATTGAGAATGGTTGACAGCATTCTCAATCCCAATTAAGCATCATCATTAAACATAACCCAACAAAATTAATTTAGAGTAACATGTTGAGATTCACATGATAATCCAGGTACTAGATACTCAAGATCGTCCATAACCGGGGACACGGCTAATCATGATTAGTTTATTACACTCTGCAGAGGTTTGCGCACTTTTCCCCACAAGACTCGATCGGCTCCGTTTGGTTTCTCGCACTACAAGGTGTTTGAGAAGACGGATGACTGAGACAGTCTTTCAGAAGCGCTAGCACCTTACGATCGGGTAGACCGTACCACCTACATCCCCTACATCTGCTAGTCTACCACTGTAAGAGTTCGCACGACTTAGTCAACTATGCTAGAGCCCATAATAGCTTGTGGCTGCACACGGAAGTTTCTAGTATGAATAGTCTCATGATCCCTTTGAGCCTGGGTGGCGGTCCAAAAGAAAACAGGCAAGTCCTGGAATACCCAGGTGCCTCAATCCACCTAGATATGTGTTTAAGTTGCCACCTTAGATAAACCATTAATTAACAAACTCACATCTGTCATGGATATCACTCACCCAATCCACGTCTACTAGCATAGCATGGCATAATAAGCAAACGTAGAAGTAACTCCCAAAGGTTTGATAATAAACAGGTAATAGGTACTACCTCAACTACTTCCCATCCCACAATTTAATTAGATCCTAATCATGCAATATGTGAGGATTGATCTAATGCAATAAAACTGGGTAGTAGGAAATGTATGATCAAAGTGTTACTTGCCTTGCTGATGATCCGGGAAACCTAGAGATTCGAAGTAACAAGCGGCGCACTCCGGGTATTCTATCGCAGACAAACAAACAAGCATACAATAAGTACTTATCTAATGCACAGGTAAAACTCAAATAAGATATCTAACCAGAAGGTTCAACTTAAGAACTCCGGTTGGCAAAAAGAATCAAATCGAACGAAGCAACGAAAGTCAAACGGCGAAAGAAAATAACTTCATTCTACTAATCTGGATCTAGGGAAAATTTTACAGTAGCAAAATCTTGTTTAAGTTGGTTAAACGGATAGAGGGTTTCGAGAAGAAACTCTAGGCGCTTGAATCGCCTGATTCCGATAAACGAGCGAAAAGTTATACTAAAACGAAAATCGGATCAGGAATCGCGATCAGAAAAATCGCGGATTTAATCCGAGAAAAGAAAAACGACGAACGTTCGCTAGAATGAACGAACGGACGAACACTCACTATTTAAATAAACCGGGAAAACCGATCTATTTAAAAAAACCGACGGAAAAACCAAACGGTTTTTTGAAAGAAAAAAAACGGTGCGGATATCGAGGCGGCGGCGAACCTCGGCGAGCGTGCGGCGGCGGCGGCGTCCGGCGGCGGCGGTGAGGCGGCGGCGGTTGGGGCGGCGGTGGCGGCTGGGGCCTGGGCGGCTCGGGCTAGGGTTTCCCCCGGGGCTGGGCCGGCTTATAAAGCCACCTCGGGCCGGAGTCCTAGTCGGACACGGCCCGTAGGTCGGTTCGTTTTTTTAATAAATATTACGCGCAGAAGAAAAATAAAAAGAAATACTAAACGGATTCCAAAAATTCCGAAATAAATTTTCACGAGCTTCTAAAATCAAGCCACACAAGGTGAACATTTATTTGGGACCTAAATGCAATTTTGAAAAACGCACATTTTTCCTAAATTCAAATAAAACACCGAAAAACTCCAAAATAAAATCTTATTTGATTTTATTATTTGATCCTCAATATTTCTTTATTTTGGGAAAGACATTTTATTCCCTCTCTCATATTTTTGTAATAGAAATAATTGATGATAAAATAAATAAAATCAAATGATCCTATTCTCAAATTTTGAGAAAACTCAAATATGAAAATAACGAAATCCCCAACTCTCTCCGTGGGTCATTGAGTTGCGTAGAATTTCTGGGATCAACCAAAATGCAAAATAAAATATGATATGCAATGATGATCTAATGTATAACATTCTAAATTGAAAAATTGGGATGTTACACGAATCCTTGCCCCATGGGGGCAGTGGACTCAAGGGTGACTCACTCTGTAGGTGTGGGGCGAGCTGCCACGGCAAGGGTCTTGCCGGGTTTTCTAAAACCACCTCCCGTCAAGGATCTTGCCGGGGGGGTCCACTTCGTCCCATTTGCTCTTTGTGGTCTTGGTCTTGGCGTCGTTCTGCTTCTCCTGAGCTTCGGCCTTACCTTGCCTCACCTCCCTTGCCTTGCTCAGTGTGGTGGTGCCCGTGGCTCAGACTGCCCATGCACAGTTATAGGGGTACAAAAAGTGTACCCCTCTTTTTGTACACCGACAGGAGCCCCCGCGCCTGGGCCACACGTAAGCGCAATCGCGTCGTTGGGCTAGGCCCAAAAACGGTGCGCGGGCAGGCGGGGCGGTTTTTACCGCGGTAAGTTTCTTCGCGCGCTGTGCCTCCCATGCTTCCCGCGCGTGGCGCGGCATGGGGAGGCGTGTGTGACGTGGGCAGCATGCGTGGGGCTGAGCTCTGCATGCATGCGTCACGTCGTAGTAAAGGTGAAAGGAGGCGGCCCGTTGTTTTCCCCCATAAGAAAGGAATAACCACGGGCGCGCTGCTCACTTTCTCCTCTTTCCTCGTGCCTTTTCCAATCTCAGAGCCGCTGTTTCCTCTCTTCCCAAGCTCCGCCGTCGCCCGTCGTCGTTGCTTCTCCATCCCCCTTCCTCAGCCCTCTGAACTTCTTGGTCGCCATGGCTCCCAAATTCGCCAAGGGCAAGGGGGTGGCTAAGGGCGCCGGGACGGTGGAGCCGCCGGAGAGCGCGCTATCAGGGGACCGGACGAAGTCCGCCTTCTTCTTCCCCTGGACGGTTAATGTTCAAGAGCTCCCGGCCTCCTTCAAGCCCGTATGGGGAGTGAAGACGGGGGGAGAGGAGTCGGGACACCCGGCGACGCGTGTCATTCCTGCCGCTTGCGCTGATCCTGCCCCAAATCGGTACCCCTTCTTCATTGATTACATTTCTTGCGGGTAATTCCCCCCTTTCTCTGATTTCTTCTACGATGTTACGCGCACCTTAGGCTTTCGCCTCTTGGATTTTACTCCGAATGCGGTGGCCTGCATGGCTTTCTTCGCGCATCTTTGCGAAGGCTTTGCCGGGGTGCAGCCCAACACGGCGCTCTTCCACCATTACTTCTTCCCTCGAATCCAGCCGGGAGGAGCCGTCTCTGGTTGCGTCACCTGGATCCCAAATTCCAAGGGGGCGTACCCGGACGGTGCCGTGAAGGAGAGGTGGGAGGAATGGCGTGGCCGGTGGTGCTGGATTGAAGATGAAAACCTGCCGGAATTCTGCAAGGTCCGCTGAGTGCCGCCGGTCCGTGGCAGCGATTGGAGCGATGTCGACGCCACCGATGGGAGGCTCACCGTTGCCACCACCAGGATTCTATGGCTCACCCAGGCCGGACTCACCCTTGAGATGATCGAGGCGGACTTCATTTGCTGCCGGATCGCCCCGTTGCACAGCAAGGGGAGGCCAGCTTGGCTCTTTACGAACCGGGCTGACATTATGCGACTACGCCCCGGCCTCGATCACAACTTCACAGTGCTGGCGCATGCCCACTTCTACTAGCGGCTTTTCCAGTTTGATGTGGGTCGCGATGGCGAGGTCGAGAGGCCCGGCAAGGCCGCGAGGGCTGCCGCAAAGGTTGGCAAGGCCCTCCAGGGGCCATTTTTCAAGATGCCAGCGGGGGTGGTCCCGTTGTGCAACAATTCACGTCGGTCCGAGATCATCGCCATGATGCCGGACTGTAATGCGCACGGCCCTGTCCCGAGCTGGGAGGAGCCGAAGGACGAGGATGTGCAGCAATTCTTCGACACCCTGATCGAGGTGTACGTCAATGCCGACGCCGAGCGGTGGCTTATCATGGACACCACCCAGGCAGAGCTGGACTACATCGCCACTAGGGCGAGGGAGGCACAGCTTGCCATGGAGGCCGGCAGCGCCGGGGGCGTGGAGGACAAGGCCGCAACGGCGGCGGAGGAAGAGGAGCTCACCCGGTGGGTGGCGGCCTCCGGGGAGGTCAGCAGCGCCGACACTGGATCTCCGCTCGTCGAAGACGCGGCCGACGAGTCGTCGTCGTCGGAGGAGGACGTGGCGGCGGGCTCGACGCCAACCAGGGGAAGAGGGCAAGTCCCGCGGCGGGCTGGCTCCGGTGAGCCGGTCCGGCCCGGCAGGGCTGCGCGGCCTCAATTGACCCTGGAGGGGTCTGGGCGCCACACGAGGGCCACGCCAGCCAAGAGGCTGACGAAGGCCGCTGAGAAGAAGAAGACAACAGCCCCTTCCTCATCTGGGCGCGCACAAGCCCCACTGTCTTTGCCTCCTTCGGCAGATGTCGACTTGGATGTTGACGCGGGGGTCACTTTTGATCTTGGGCCTCTCAGCCCGAAGAGGAAGAGGAAAGCGGTGGAAGAGGAGGGGGTGGATGACGAGTAAGTACTCCGTTCCTTATTGTCATTTCCATTCCTCTGAATTAAGCCACCCATCTTGATCCATTTTTGCTTTTGCAGGGATGCAGAGATGTTGGCCCAGAGGGTGAAGAGGGCGAAGGCCTCGGCGAGCAGTCAGCCCCCAGCTGGGGCTTCAAGGACGCCACTGGTGGTGTTGAGCAGCCCGGACAGCAACCCCCGGCACAGCACCCAGCGTAAGTTCGTCACCCTCTTCTTACTCGACCTGTGGTAGGCGTCCGATGCTATGATGCTAACCTTGCCTGGTTTGCAAGAGGGGAGCGGCAGCAGGAGGAGCCACAGAGGGCTACTCCTAACACACCACTCCCATCGACTACGCCGCCGCGGGGGGCGTCCCCGGCAAGGGCATCAGGCACGGAGCCCACACCCATGGAGGAAGAGGGGAACTTGGGCGTTGGTGGCTCTACCACGGTGCCAAATGCTGGCGGAGAGGGGACTTCTGCTTCACAGCCTGGCACTGGTGAGTCGCCTGTCCTTCGTCTCTGTTTTTCCCTTATTCTTTTCTTGGCTTCCATCCTCCCATTACTACCCAGAACCTCCTTCAATAGGTATGGAGGATGTGGATACCGTTGCAGGGAACATTGCTGAGGAGGCCGCCAAGGACGCTACCGAGGTCGCCACTGATGAGGCCGCCAAGGATGCTGCCGAGGACACCGCGGCGGGGGCCGCCAAGGCGACCGGGGAGGCTTCTGCCGAGGGCGCCAACGGTGGGCCTGCCGGGGAAGCCGGCAAGGCCACCGCCAAGGAAGAGGCGGTTGATGATCAGCCACCCTCCTCCTCAACCTCGGGCCCCGACAGGTATCTGAAGGTGGGCGACGATCTTTTCTTCCACCTCCCAGGGGCGTCAAGTTCCCGGGCGCCCGCCGAAGGGGAAGTCTTTGACAGCGAGGTGCTTGCCCCCACCGGGCTTGAGGTTGTCGGTGAGCCGGGCGTTGGCGGTGACGGTTCTCCGGAAGAGCAGCTTTACCGTGTCCGTCTGGACAAGGTTAAGTCCAGGATGGCAACGGTGGACCAGGCAGAGGTGGATTTCAAGGCGCGCGTTGCTGAGACGCAGACCTGGTTCCACCAGACTCGCGAGGAGCAGAGGGCCCTTCAGGAGGAATTGGCCAAGCGCAACGTTGAGCTCACCATGAAGATGGCTGACATCGAGAAGGCCCAGGAACAGGCGGCGAACTTGGCTGCCGTGGCCGAGGCCGTCCGGAACCAGCATCAAGCCGCACTGGATTCCCAGGAAGAGGACCTCACCGCGCGTGAGGCGAAGCTTGCCGTAGCGCTCCGTGGCAAGGATGAGGAGCTCGAGGCCCTTGTCACGCGGCGGACTCGCGAGCTGGAGCAGAGGCACAAGGAGGCACTCGATGCCCAGGATCTGGCCCATGCTGGGAAGGTAAGGGAGTTGGAGGTGGCGCAGGACGAGCTGAAGGAGCAGGCCCTCAAGCTGTCCAACGAGAAGAGCACGCTCAACAACGCCTTGGTGGAGGCGCAATGAGCGGTCATCAGCAGGGCTGGGGAGCTCTCCGAAGCGCAAAACTCCATCAGAGATCTCAAGCTGAAGCTGGAGGATCTCGAGAAGATGCTATCGGAGAGCAGGGCTTGGGAGGAGACCTTGACCAGGAGCCTGGAGGAGGAGAAGCAGCTGCGGGCGAACAAGGCCGCCTCCCACCAGGATTATGTGGCGGGCGAGAACAGATGGATCAGCCGTTTGGAGGAGGTCGCCGGCAGGGTCACCTTGCAGTTGGCCACCATGGGGATGCCAAACGTGAGGTACGCCCCTGAGCGCAGCGGGACCGTCAACACCAAGTTGACCCTGTTCTTCGAGGGCGTCCTCCGAGCCTTGGCTTATCTTCACTCCAACCGAGCGGCCACGTTGGCCGGGGAAGCCCGGCGACTTTGCCGGGGGGTCATGACCAAGGTCCTCACCAAGATGGCGTATTGGAATCCCGACCTCGACTTCGGTGCCGCGATGGATAGCTTGCCGGAGGGTGTTGACCTCACGGTGCTCAAGGAGCGCATCAAGCCCGTCATCAGCATCATCGACGAAATCAAGAGGCTGGAAGGCCAGCGCCGGGATTAGGCATCCCGTTCTTCACCGCCGCTGCAGGTTCACGACCAAGACAAATTTCATCTTTAGTTAGAACCGCAGCAATGATGTGATGTAATATAACTTTGCAGTACTTTTAATTTCATGCACGTTATTTCCCCGTTCAATTGCTCTTTGTATGCGCGCCCTATGCCGATTGGGTAGGCTTGCCAGCGCGGAAGCCCCTAGCGGCGTTTTGGGGACGGATCCCCATGGGCCTGCTGGGTACGCGTGCTGCCGGACGAGCCACCTTTCCGTTCCGAACGTGGCCGCTCGAATTGTCGAGCTTGACTCGAGTCAGAATCGAGAGCGTTGTTGGTCGCGGAAGGCTACTCTGCCATTCTCGACGCAGCCGCTTGAGCTGTTGAGCGGACTCGAAACAGGGCAAGGGCGTTGCCGATCGTGGGAGAGCACCCTGGCGTGCAGGTTTCTCATACAAAGGCGTGACATCTCCGGGGGGGAATAACCTCATATAAAAAGGATAGAACAAATAAGGGTTCAGTGCAACTTAGCTTCTGTTTGTAGTCACTCGAGCGCTGATCTTCCGGCCTCTGTCCTTCTCCAAGGGCCATGAAGACGAAGGAGTGCTGAGCTGATTGCTAGAGCCGATTCTCACAACTGCGCCCCCTACCTGGCGCGCCAAAGATGTCGGTGGGAATGACACCTATGGGATCATAAGAATCCCTACTACGGTTGCGGGGCGCGGGGTCGTGTGAAGAGCGGATCAAACAGATAGCACACGGTTTGTTTATCCAGGTTCGGGCCGCGAGGATGCGTAAAACCCTACTCCTTCTTTGGTGGATTGTATATCTGTGTTCTTGAGCTAGCTATGGGGCGTGAGGAGCTCCAAAAAGCCGAATCCTCCTCCTGGTCGCCTCGGGCCTCCTTTTATAGGAAAGGGGTTGCCACAGTGGCACATAGGAGGTGGAAAGGGTACAGTGATGTGAGGTTATCCCTCGCATTACATGACAAAGCGCATTTAATGCGTCTTGCCCAGGTGTCCTTGCTTTATCGGGGACGGGGGAGAGCCCTGTCTCGTCCGTCACCACTCCCTCTCGTGTCGACACGCGCCCTGGCCAGCGGCGCCCACGGTGCCATGTAGGCAGGTAGGCAGCTGAGGTGGCGCAGTGGTGGGTCTCCACGAAGATCCGCATGCCACCACGCTGGTGCTTGCCCAGCCGGTTGGGTCGAGAGATGCATGCGAACGGCGGTGGAGGTTTGACTGGCGTGGGCCTGATGGTGGCCCTACGAGTGTTCTTGGCAAGGGTCTTGCCGTGGCGCCTGATGTCATCCCCGGCAAGGCTCTTGCCGGGGGCCTTGTGGTCCTCCTTGGCTGGGATCCCGCCAAGGATCATCATCTTCTAAAGGGTGTATCTGATCTTGAATGTCTTCACAAAGATATGCATGCCACCACGGGGATGTCTCCCGAATCCTTGCCCCATGGGGGTAGTGTTCTCAAGGGTGACTCACTCCGTAGGTGTGGGGTGAGCTGCCACGGCAAGGGTCTTGCCGGGTTTGCTAAAACCGCCTCCCGACAAGGATCTTACCGGGGGGGTCCGCTTCGTCCCCTTTGCTCTTTGTGGTCTTGGTCTTGGCGTCGTTCTGCTTCTCCTGAGCTTCGGCCTTACCTTGGCTCACCTCCCTTGCCTTGCTCAGTGTGGTGGTGCACGTGGCTCAGACTGCCCCTGCACAGTTATATGGGTACAAAAAGTGTACCCCTCTTTTTGTACACCGACACTCTCTGTTTCTGCGTTCTCAGATTCTTCCCTTTCACCATTTCTTATATTCCTAGAGATCCGTAACTCCGATTGGGATGAAATTTTGACACGATCTCTATATGGAAATTAGCTTTCTTGCAGCGAAAGAAGGGCACTAACCGCCTTACAGGTGGCCCACGATGGTCAGGGGCGTGCCAGGGGGTAGGCGCACCCCCTTCCTCGTGGCCACCTCGGGCAACATCTCGCGTGGATTTTTCTTCCCAAAAATCATATATATTCCAAAAAAATCTCTGTCAATTTTTATCCCGTTTGGACTCCGATTGATATGGATATTCTGCGAAACAAAAAACATGCAACAAACAGGAACTGGCACTAGGCACTGGATCAATATGTTAGTCCCAAAAATAGTATAAAAACTTGCCAAAAGTATATGAAAGTTGAATAATATTGGCATGGAACAATCAAAAATTATAGATACGACGGAGACGTATCACCGGTCTTCTTCATGAGGAGGTCTTGATGTTCTTCTCCGCAAGGAGGTCTTGAATCCAAAGGGATCTTCTCCGAAGAGGGGCCACGGTCACTCTCGTGGACTAGATCCGATGTGGATGAGCAATGCTCTATATCTAAAATGAGCTAAACCAATGCTAACCCTAGAAAGTAGGATGAGGGGGAGTATATATAGTCTAGGGGTTGAAGGGTTAGACGGGCCTCGGCCCTTCACTGTGCATACACAGGGGAGGCCCGACGTCCGGGAGTCCGTCCAAATGTCCGGGCTTTCACGAGGGGCCGGATGTCCGGGCTTAAGGCGCTGGCCATGCTGCTCTCTGGTTCGGTGGTGTCCGGATATCCGGGCTTGAGGCCGGATTTCCAGGCAGGGCCGGATGTCCGGGCTGGGGCCAGATGTCTGGGGCCTGTAGGTGCTCGGAGGTTGTGCATCTAGCGGTGGACGACGGTCCAGGGGCCAGACGTCCAGGGTCGTGGCCGGATGTCCGGGTCCTGGGAGGTGTTCTTGACTCCTTTCGTGGGTTCTCTTCATCCATGATCTTGGGGCTTGTACACCTTCACGTGCATCTTCGGGAGGGTCCTCTTGGTACCTAATCATGCACAACGTCTCGGATTTTGGTAGTAGCCATGTCTCGAGAGGATAATGTGTAATATCACTGAGGAAGGAAGTCACCTTGTTCTCGAGAGCTCTAGCTCTAGCTTGTGTCATGGGTCCTCATGGCTCTTGTTGAGGCAATGGTAGGTCCATGGGGATGACCGTAGGATGCTCCGCATCATAGTGGTAATGGCATAGGAGGTGATAGAGGCGAAGCTGTCCCGATATTTCGATGAGATAGATATCGTTTTCAGTGGGAGTCGACTTTGACGATCCGACTACGAACATGCAAAGACGTCGCGCCTTAGCAATCGTTAAACCAACTTCCGAGGGTTATTGACCACGCCGGAGCATGATCAACCTGACCACGAGGGTCTATTTCCTGCGAGCAAACGAAGAACAAGCAAGAAACTGAGATGGCAATCTGGATATTGTGAATCAAAGAGGAAAGCTTTAATAATAAAGGTGGGGTTCTATAACGTCTTGGTCTGGTCGTTGGACAGAAACGAAGTACGCGAAGTTGCAGCTATGGCGAACTTTTAATCTAAACAAAACCCAAAGTCTAAATGATGCCCTAAGGGCTGTATATATGGAGAAAGAGGGGGGAATTTCGTGGCCCTTGGAGGAGGGGTGCGAAACCAACCCTAACTCTTGTTTCCCCACACATATGGACTATAAAAACAGCCTATACTTAAGTATTTCGAAAATACATGGGCCTGGCCCAATAATAAGGTGACGCAGCACCTAGAATAGGCTCTGGACGAAATTTATGAAGTGCCATCTTGTATATTTCGTCCAAGGCTTTATGCACTCATTATGGTGGCTTCAAAGTCCAGAAATCATCACTTGTAACTCTGTTCTTGATCCCCATGCGCATGCCATCATCTCCATGCTTGAACTTGCTCCAAGGTTCATCTTTCTTGTCCAAGCTAGGCCCTTCATTTGTAAGAAAAACAAATGTATCCAATTTAGGCAGCATCATATTCTCATGAACATAAGAATCGTTACCAAGAAACGAAAGCACCTGATAATTTAATTGACGTTTGCGAGCTCTTGTAATTGGTTCAGAATGTATAGCAGCAGTGGCTGTGGGTGTAACAATGGTATTGATGTCCTCATCATCCTCCCCTTCTTGAAATGAAGTCGTCCTCGACGAAAGTTCATCTTCCTCACCCAAATAAGGCTTCAAATCTGCAATGTTAAAAGTGGGACTAACCACAAAATGTGTAGGTAGCTCAAGTTTATATGCATTATCATTTATTTTCTCTAACACCTTAAAAGGACCATCAGCACGTGGCATTAGCTTTGATTTGCACAAATTAGGAAATCTATCCATACGCAAATGTAACCAAACAAGATCTCCAAGTTCAAACACAACATGTTTTCTACCCTTATCTCCAGCATGTTTATATTTAGCATTCATGCGCTCAATATTTTCCTTAGTTAACTCATGCATTTTTAAAATCCATTCAGCACGTTCTTTAGCATCAAAATTAACCTTCTCCGAAGATGGAAGAGGCAACAAATCAATTGGTGCACGAGGTAGGAAACCATACACAATTTCAAAAGGGCACATCTTAGTAGTAGAATGCAATGAATGATTATAAGCAAATTCAATATGGGGCAAGCATTCTTCCCACATTTTCTTATTATTGTTCAAAACAGCCCTAATCTCGAGCAGCTCCTGTACTTGACGCATAATCTCCTTCGTCTCCTCTGGATTGGTACGGTATGATGCACGGTTGGGTAGCGATGTACCGGGAATTAAGTCAATTTGATGCTCAATCCCTCGAATAGGTGGTAATCCCGGTGGCACGTCTTGTGGAAAGACATCAGCGAACACCTGCAAAATGTGAGTGACTGTAGGGGGCAAAGAGGAAGGCACGTCCTCGAATGAAAATAATGCCTCTTTGCACACAAAAACATAGCAAACAAATTTGTCGAAATCTAAATCATCAATATCAGATTTGGTGGCAAGTAAACATGCACTTTTCAAATTTATTTCAGAAGCAACACTAGATGGTTTAGTATTAGGCTTCATTTGTTGCTCAAATTCTTTGGCCACAATCTGATTTTCACTCATATTTTCCTCCCATTTTGCTTTATTAGCTCTATTAATATCATCTTTCAAAATGGAATCAGGAGTCATAGGAAGCAAAGTAATATGGCTATCCTTATGAACAAGAGTATACTAATTATTTCTACCATGGTGTACAAATTTTTTATCAAATTGCCATGGTCTACCAAGTAATAAGGAACATGCTTGCATGGGTACCACATCATAGTCAACATAATTAGCATATGTAGAGATACTAAAATGCACACGAATAGTACGTGTTACCTTAACCTTGCCGCTGTTGTCGAACTATTGGATGTAGTAAGGATGTTGATGTGGTCTTGTGGTGAGAGATAGCTTCTCCACCATCTCCATGCTAGCCAAGTTGTTGCAGCTCCCTCCATCTATGATGACGCGAACAGAACGTTCCTTCACAACTCCCTTTGTGTGGAACAAATTATGCCTCTGATTTTTCTCATCTTGTGTAACCTGCACACTCAAAACACGTTGAGAAACTAAACATTCATACTTGTCAGCATCTTCAGCAGCCATGTATTGCATCTCATGATCAGAATCATCCCCACCATGTTCTTCATGTGTAATAAGAGCCAAAGTCTCCTCATCATAGTCACTAGCGGATTCATACCCACCATCCCCAGTAGCACTCATCACACGCTGAGATTTGCATTCTCTCACAAAATGTCATCTTCCATTACAACGACGACAAATAATATCACTTGTGTGCCCTGTTGATGCCATGGAAGAAGAAGAGATCTGCGCAGGCCCGGCAGGTGTGCTCTTGGCAGATAGTGGTGGTTGTGTCTGCTTTCTTGTATCACAACTCGAGGTGGCACCTGATGGAGGTGCTGGTGCAGTGGAAGTAGAGGATGCATGTGGTGTCCATGATGTAGATCGACCTGCAGAAAAGTTAGTCCGTGCCAATGCCTGTCGATCCTGCACTTCACGTTCAGCTTTACAAGCAAGATGGAATAAACGAGTGATATTATTATACTCCTTATACTCTAGAATGGTCTGAATCTCTCTATTTAATCCACCCATAAAATGTGCAAGCATAGCTTCATTCTCCTCAACAATACCACATCTAATCATGCTAGTTAGTAATTCCTGATAATATTCTTCTACAAAAAAAATTTCCTCTTCTTAAACGCTGCAATTTTTGAAATAATTCATGTTCATAATATGGTGGAACCCAATGAGTACGCATAGCAGTTTTCAAAGCAACCCAATTAGCTGGAATAGGATATAATCTACAATGTTCAGACCACCAAACACATGCAAAGCTGGTGAAAGCACAAACAGCAGCAGGAACACGTCTCTCCTCAGGATATTGTAAACATGTAAATCGTTGTTCAGTTTCTATCTCCCAAGTAAGATATATATCAGGAACATATGATGTGGATCATCCAAAGGTCATCCCCATGGACCTACCATCGCCTCACCAAGTGCCTAGCGGACCCAAGACACGAGCACGGTCAAGACCTCTGGAAACCAAGGTGACATCACTCCTGTCACATTTCCACTTCCATGCACATGAGACATGGCTACTACCTCATACGGACACATTGTGCATACTCAGGTACTATGGACTTCCGACGCTCCACGGACGACTGACGCCCGGGCGTCCGACCCTGACCGGACATCCGACAGAAGACCACCCGAGCCGAATCTACGGACGTCCGACAGGCACCGGACGTCCGGACCCTCGCGAGCCTCCGGACGACCGGTGACACCCGAACGTCCGTCACCTGTGTGTTTTTTCGTGTTGGGCCGCAGCCCATGCTCCCCCTTTTCCCCCTTTTTTTGCACTAAGACTATATATAGACCTCCTATTCCTTATAGCTAGGGTTAGCATTGGTTTAGATCATTTAAGAGATAGAGCATTGCTCATCCACATCAGATCTACTCTTCGAGAGAGACCGCAGCCTCTTCAGAGACGATCTCTTTGGATTCAAGACCTCCTCGTGGAGAAGAACATCAAGGCCTTCTCACGGAGAAGACCGGCTACCCATGTATCGTCCCTAGTTGATTGTGTACCATGTGAACTCTTATGTATCCGAGGATCTAGCACATGTGTGACTATCTTGTGTTGGTTTAGTGATTCTCCCATGTTTTCCCTTGTGTTTCCCCTCGTTTCCACCTTGTGTTATTTGTGTTCATCGCGGGATCTGCTCCTTTCGTGAAAGATCAGGCGATTAGGGTTCTACCCTACATCATCTTGGTATCAAGAGCCACGTTGATCATGATTTCGGAGCCTCCCCGTTGTGTTGCTAGCCTAGTTTTTTGTTGTTTTTTTTCAAATTCAAAAATTCCCCACAAAAATAGCCCCAATTTGTTTTGTGATTTGTTGGTGTGTTGAAATTTTGTTGGATTTGATCCGTGGATTTGCTTTGTTTTGCGTGGATCTAGCTTTTCCCTTGTCTCCACCCTTTCCATCCACAAAATCCTGCGGATTCGACGAATTTCCACATCTCCACCACGAACCCTAGATGTTCATCCCGTGGACCAATTTCGCCAGCCACCGGACGTCTGACCCCTACCAGACGTCCAACGACCGGACGACCGGTCCAGCCCGGACGTCTGACGAATCCTGACGAAACTGATTTTTTTCAGTTTTGCACCACCACCACCCCACATTTCCGCATACACACTCCTACCACCTATACACCATCACCATTTCCGCATACCACCACCATTGCTTACCCGTTTCGCATTCCGACAGGTGTTGCCACTTCGAGCTTTGAGAATTTGAGTTGCGGTTCCATATCCTTTTGTGTTTCGGCTATCTAGGTATGGTTCGACATCAACATCACCGCCGCTCATCTTTGCCACGGATGTGTCATCAACAACGACCACCTCGACTACATCTTGGTATTCGGTCCACCATTTTGACACCATACCGTAAGCAAGAATGGTAACCTCATTTTGGTATCATGATACATCATTCTTTCCTTTACATTGATAGCCATCATAGCCTTACTCCTTTGCGTTGCTTGCCCATCGAGACTAGCCATTGAGTATTGCCAGCAACGAGACTTGTGCACATTAGTGATCATACTTCCCATAGAATACATACATCATTGTTGCATATATTGGTATCATCTCTTGTGTCACAAAGTTATCTTCGCATACACAATTGTTATCTTGGTTCATGTAGCATTGCATGAGAAAAGAGCTCCAACATGAAAAAGCTAAACAAGCTTTTAAGCAAAGAGGAAAGATAAGAAAAGAGCTTTTAAGCAAGAACCATAGCATCATACAAGATTAAGATTGTCATACTCGATCATCTTGGATCATCGCATAGAAACACCTTGCATGGAGAAAACTTGGGATAGAAGTCGTTGCATTTTTGACAAATAGGTTGTGCACAAGTTCTTATATCCGCCTATTGTGCAATCGTGCTAGCGTCTCTCTAGTGTTGTGCAACAAGAGCATTTTTGTGGATCCCACATTTTGGCATATCCTTGGTTGCACAACCCCACTTATCCTTTTGCGTGTGTGTTTCCGTGTACCTTATATGCTTCGTCTACTTGTTACATTGCATCTTGCAAATCTTTTCCAACATTATTGAAGCTCACTTACAATTGCATCAAATTTTGTGCCACCATCCTAACCAAGCTCCACATAACCTTTTACTTGTGTAGGTGTGAGAAACCGACAAGAGCTAGTACCAATTGTGCTATTTCCTTGTCCTACATTGGAGTAATCATCGATCCACTTTCAACTTTGGTCAAGGTACATTTGGTAGTCGTTCTTCTCTTTCTACCACTCACATTTTTCTTGGAATGATGGATAGGTCAAGTACTTCTACAAACCCACTCTTCATTGAGAACTGCGACGACATGAACTCCTACGTCACCAAGAGTCACCTTTTTGGTGCACAACGTGCTTTGCATCAAGAGCAACAAGCCATGAGTGAACGCATCGACAACCTCGCCGCCGACTTATGACTCTTTGAGCAACGTACAAGGGACTACTTCGACCACAAGCTCGATGATCACACGCAAGAGAATGATGCAAGGATGGACGAGATTCACGCTTTGTTGCTCAACCGCTCTTCTTCCATTTCCTCTTCATCAAGAAGGACTCGCTCAAGTCGACACTCCGACTTCACCCTCTCCAGCTCAAGTACACCAACATCGAACACTCTATGCCATGCCATGCGCAATGATCGTCAAGCAAGCCTCAATCCTCTACGCGACACCGACTCTCAAGAGAGACGACAACGTCAAACCTAAGATGCCTTTACGCTAGAACGAGAACGGCAACATCAACGCCAACATGAAGAGGATGAGCGAGCGTGTCTACACCAAATTGCACAAGATGCCGAAGCACAACGCCAAGAACAACAACTCCATGAATCTCAAGCACTTGAGGCGCAACATGTCCTCCAAGATTCAAGTCGAGACGTAGCCAACCGAGGTCGACAAGTTCGTGAACAAGAGGAAGCACTTCACGAAGAACTTCATGAACGACGACATCAAGCTCGCGTGCACCATCACCTTCCTCAAGTTGCTTCTCGAGCTCGACAAGCTCCTCCACAAGATCGCTAAGAACATCAAGTTCATCAAGAGCATGAAGAGAATGGACATCCCCCACGAAAAGTCCAACATGAAGTTGACAACCCTCCTCACCAAGAGCGACACGAGCTTGACAATCATCATCAACATGGACGTCATCATCCTGGACCCCAACACAATGTAGAGCAACGCTAGGAAAGCTCAAGTTCACCTTCCCCAAGTTCAACGGAAGCAACGATCCCGAAGAATACCTATCATGGGCATTGAAAGTTGACAAGATCTTCTGTTTGCACAACTATGACGAGGAGAAGAAGATCATGATGGCATCCCTTGAGTTCCAAGACTATGTCCTCATTTGGTGGGAACAACTAATCGAGCGCCGAGAGGCACGAGGTGAACACCACATTACTACTTGAGCACAAATGAAGGATGTCATGAGAGCACGCTTTGTGCCTACCTACTACAACCGCGACCTCTTCAAGAAACTCCAACTACTCAAGCAAGGAACCAAGAGCGTTGAAGAGTACTACAAGGAGATGGAGATTGCCATGATACGAGCCAATGTCACGCAATACGATGAGCAAACTATGGCACATTTCTTGAATGGACTCAACCATCCTATCATCAACATCGCCGACTGCCAACCATACTCGAACCTCATCGAGCTAGTGCATCAAGCTACAAAGGCGGAACGTCAAGTGCAAGAAGATTTCAAGTATGCCAAGTTCTCATCTAAGTCCTACGGCTTCTCCAACAACCAAGCTTCAACGACTTCAACGCCGTCTATCAAGGCTTCTACAAGCAACATCGACAAGTCGAGTTCCAAGAAAGCTTCGTCAACTCCAAGTCACCCTCCTACTATGAGCAACTTCAAGACGAGAGCTTCATCATCCTCAACCCCCACCGATGAGACCGTCAAGTCGAGTTCCTTCAAATGGTTCACATGCAGAGGCCGAGGCCACAAGTCCTACGAGTGCACCAACAAGCGGACCATGATCCACAATGACGACAGCACATACGACTCAATGAGTGAAGGAGAAATGGACGCCATTGAGCAAGTCGCCATGCACCGGCAAGTTAACAATGAAGAGGAATAAGTCTTTTGTGATGAAGATTCAAGTCCCTCTCTTGTTGTCTCCAAGGTCTTGACTGATAGAGGCAAAGGTGTCCCGTCTTTCGATGAGATGGTGGCTATCATTTTGGAGGAAGTCGACTTTAACGATCCGACTACGAACATGCGAGGACGTCGTGCCTTACCAATCGCAAAATCAACTCCGAGAGGTTATTGACCAGGCCGGAGAATGATCAACCTGACCACGAAGGTCTGTTTCCTGCAGGGAAACGCGGAACAAGCAAGAAACTAAGATTGCAATCTGGATATTGCGAATATAAGATGAAAGCTTTATTGATCAAGGTGGGGTTCTGTGACGCCTTTGTCTGGTCGTTGAAAACAAACGAAGTACATGAAGTTGCAGCTATGGAGAACTTTAATCTAAACAAAACCCAAAGTCTAAACGACGCCCTAAGGGCTATATATATGGAGGAAGAGGGGGGGGGGATTTCGTGGCTCTTGGAGGAGGGGTCCGAAACCAACCCTAACTCTTGTTGCCCCACACATATGGGCTCTAAAAACATCCTATACTTAAGTACTTCGAAAATACATGGCTCTGGCCCAATAATAAGGTGGAGTAGCACCTAGAATAGCCTCTAGACAAAATTTCTGAAGTGGCATCTTGTATATTTCATCCAAGGCATCATGCACTCCTTATGGTGGCTTCAAAGTCCTAAAATCATCACTTGTAACTCCGTTCTTGAGCCCCTTGCGCATGCCATCATCTCCATGCTTGAACTTGCTCCAAGGTTCATCTTTCTTGTCCAAACTAGGCCCTTCATTCATAGGAAAAACAAATGTATCCAATTTAGGCAGCATCGTATTCTCATGAACATTATAATCGTTACCAAGAAACGAAAGTACCTGATAATTCAATTGGCGTGCGCGAGCTCTAGTAATTGGTCCAGTATGTATAGAAACGGGGGCTGTGGGTGTAACAATGGTATTGATGTCCTCATCATCCTCCCCTTCTTGAAATGATGTCGTCCTCGATGAAAGCTTATGTTTATATAAGGCAACATGTTTATATACATCATCCTCCTCACCCAAATAAGGCAACATGTTTATATACATTATCATTTATTTTCTCTAGCACCTTAAAAGGACCAGCAGCACGTGGCATTAGCTTTGATTTTCTCAAATTAGGAAATGTATCCTTACACAAATGTAACCAAACAAGATCTCCAGGTACAAACACAACATGTTTTCTACTTTTATCTCCAGCAAGTTTATATTTAGCATTCGTACGCTCAACGTTTTCCTTAGTTAACTCATGCATTTTTAAAATCAATTCAACATGTTCTTTAGCATCAAAATTAAACTTCTCCGAAGATATAAGAGGCAAAAAATCAATAGGTGCACGAGGTAGGAAACCATACACAATTTCAAAAGGAAACATATTAGTAGTAGAATGCAATGAACGATTATAAGCAAATTCAATATGAGGCAAGCATTCTTCCCACATTTTCTTATTATTCTTCAAAACAGCCCTAAGCATAGTAGACAATGTTCTATTGACTATTTCATTTTGTCCATCAGTTTGGGGGTGACAAGTAGTACTAAAAAGAAGTTTAGTCCCCAACTTAGCCCATAAACATCTCCAAAAGTGTCTAAGGAATTTAGTATCACGATCTGAAACAATAGTATTTGGCACACCATCCAAGCGAATAATTTCACGAAAGAACAAATCAGCAACGTTAATAGCATCATCATTTTTATGACATGGTATGAAATGTGACGTTTTCGAGAACCTATCCACGAGAACAAATATGCTATCCCTCCCCTTCTTTGTTCGAGGTAAACCTAAAACAAAATCCATAGATATATCCTCCCAAGGAACACTAGGTACAGGCAAAGGCATATATAAACCATGAGGATTTAGTCATGACTTAGCTTTTTGACATGTAGTGCAGCGAGCAACAAAACGCTCAACATCCCGTCTCATCTTTTGCCAAAAGAAATGTGTAGCAAGTATATCCTCCGTCTTCTTGATGCCAAAGTGTCGCATTAATCCTCCTCCATGCGCCTCCTGCAACAACAAAAGACGAACGGAGCTAGCTGGAATGCATAGCTTGTTAGCACGAAACACAAATCCATCGTTAAGAACGAACTTGTTCCAAGTTCAACCTTCCATACAATTCTGCAATACATCTTTAAATTCTGCATCATGCACATATTGATCTTCGATGGTCTCCAAACCAAATATTTGAAAGTCAAATTGTGAAAGCATAGTATAACGATGAGACATTGCATCAGCAATAACATTTTCTTTACCCTTCTTGTGTTTAATGACATATGGGAAAGTCTCAATGAATTCAACCCATTTAGCATGTCTATGGTTCAGTTTTGCTTGACTTTTAATGTGTTTCATAGATTCATGATTAGAATGTATAACAAATTCCTTGGGCCATAAATAATGTTGCCATGTTTCTAAGGTCCGAACAAGAGCATATAATTCTTTATCATAAGCAGAATAGTTTAGACTAGGCCCACTCAATTTTTCAGAAAAGTATGCAACAGGTTTGCCATCTTGTAATAACACACCTCCTAATCCAATTCCACTAGCATCACATTCAAGCTCAAAAGTATTATTAAAATCAGGAAGTTGGAGTAAAGGAGCATGTGTCAACTTATCTTTCAATACCGTGAAGGCTTCTTCCTGTGCGGTACCCCAAACAAAAGGCACATTCTTCTGTGTAAGCTCATTGAGAGGTGCAGCAATGGTGCTGAAATCTCTCACAAAATGCGTATAGAAACCAGCGAGGCCAAGGAAACTCCTCACTTGTGTGACAATTTTGGGCTGCGGCCAACTCTCAATAGCTTCAATCTTGGCTTTATCAACTTCAATTCCCTGTGGAGTAAGAACATAGCCAAGAAAAGATACTCGGTCGGTGCAAAAGGTGCACTTTCCAAGGTTACCAAACAAACGTGCATCACGTAGAGCAATAAAAACAACACATGAATGTTCCAAATGTTCCTCCAAAGATTTGCTATAAATCAATATGTCATCAAAGTAAAGTACCACAAATCGTCCAATGAAAGCACGTGAAACTTCGTTCATTAATCTCATGAAAGTACTAGGTGCATTAGCTAACCCAAAAGGCATGACTAACCACTCATATAATCCAAACTTAGTTTTAAATGTTGTTTTCCATTCATCTCCCAATTTCATACGAATTTGTTGGTATCCACTACGCAAATCAACTTTGGAGAATATTGTAGAGCCACTCAATTCATCAAGCAGATCATCTAGCCTAGGAATAGGATGATGAGAACGAATAGTAATATTATTAATGCATCTACAATCAACGCACATACGCGACGTACCATCCTTTTTCGGCACTAAAATGACAGGAACAACACAAGTACTAAGGGATTCACGTATATAACCTTTGTCGAGCAGTTCTCGTACTTGACGCATAATCTCCTTCATCTCCTCTGGATTGGCACAGTATGGTGCACGGTTGGGTAATGATGCACCGGGAATTAAGTCAATTTGATGGTCAATCCCTCGAATAGGTGGTAATCCCGGTGGCACGTCTTGTGGAAAGACGTCAGCAAACTCCTGCAAAATGTTAGTGACAGCAGGAGGCAAGGAGGAAGGCACGTCCTCGAATGAAAATAATGCCTCTTTGCACACAAAAGCATAGCAAACAGATCTGCTAAAATCTAGATCATCAATATCAGATTTGGTGGCAAGTAAACATGCACTTTTCAATTTAATTTCAGAAACAATACTAGATGGATTATTATCAGGCTTCATTTGTTTCCCAAATTCTTTTGCCACAATCTTATTTTCACTCTTATTTTTCTCCTATTTTGCTTTATTATCTCTATTAATATCATCTTTCAAAATGGAATCAGGAGTCATAGGAAGCAAAGTTATATTTTTATCCTTATGAACAAGTGTATACTGATTGTTTCTACCATGGTGTACATAATTTTTATCAAATTGCCATGGTATACCAAGTAATAAGGAACATGCTTTCATAGGTACCACATCACAATCAACATAATCAGCATATGTAGAGATACTAAAATGCACAAGAACAGTACGTGTTACCTTAACCTTGCCGCTGTTGTTGAACCATTGGATGTAGTAAGGATGTGGATGTGGTCTTGTGGTTAGAGATAGCTTCTCCACCATCTCCATGCTAGCCAAGTTGTTGCAGCTCCCTCCATCTATGATGACACGAACAGAACGTTCCTTCACAACTCCATTTTTATGGAACAAATTATACCTCCGATTTTTCTCATCTTGTGTAACCTTCACACTCAAAACACGTTGAGCAACTAAACATTCATACCTGTCAGCATCTTCAGCAGCCATGTATTGCATCTTATGATCAGAATCATCTCCACCGTGTTCTTCATCTGTAATAAGACCCAAAGTGTCCTCATCATAGTCACTAGCGGACTCATACCCACCATCCTTAGTAGCACTCATCATACGCTGAGATTTGCATTCTCTCGCAAAATGTCCTCTTCCCTTACAATGACGATAAATAATATCACTTGTGTGCCCTATTGATGCAATGGAAGAAGAAGAGCTCTGCGCAGGCCCACAGGTGTGCTCTTGGCAGACAGTGGTGGTTGTGCCTGCTTTGTTGTATCACGGCTGGAGGTGGCACCTGATGAAGGGGCTCGTCCAGTCGAAGTAGAGGATACACGTGGTGTCCATGATGAAGGTCGACCTGCAGAAAAGTTAGTTCGCGCCAATGCCTGTCGATCCTGCACTTCACGTTCAGCTTTACAAGCAAGATTGAATAAACGAGTGATATTAGTCCACCCATAAAACATGAAAACATAGCTTCATTTTCCTCAACAAGACCACATCTAATCATGCCAGTTTGTAATTCCTGATAATATTCTTCTACATAATTTTTTCCTTGTCTTAAATGCTGCAATTTTCGAAGTAATTCATGTTGATAATAAGGTGGAACCCAACGAGTACGCATAGCAATTTTGAAAGCAGCCGAAGTAGCTGGAATAGGATTTAAACTACAATGTTCAGACCCCCAAACACATGCAAAGCTAGTGAAAGCACAAACAGCAGCAGGAACACGTCTCTCCTCAGGATATGGTAAACATGTAAATTGTTGTTCAGTTTCTAACTCCCAAGTAAGATATATATCCGAAACATACCAACCCTCAAATGGTGGAATATTCAATTTCAGTTTAGGGAATGGTCATGATCTCATACCTGAGGGGGATCCCTACCATTGTCATTATTTGCATGTGGGCGACCTGGTGGTTGTAGTGCTGGTGGTTGCACGTAGTTCTGATTTTGATCAGCCTCGTCCTCGTAATCTCCCACATAATCATCCTCCTCCGCATAAGCAGCAGGAGCGACAGAAGAATCAACACCAGCACCAACAATTTAGCCAGGCGCAAGAGGGACACGACTCGCTCGGCGAAGGGCTATTTCGCGACGTGGAGGTAGTAGTAGTCGTCGTCGTTGTTGTTGTTGTTGTTATTGTTGTTGTTGTTGTAGAGGTGCATTAGGTGCAGCCGGTGGTGGTGGTGGAAGACACGTGAGCAATTCATTAAACTTGTTATCGAGCTTTGTTTCGAACGTCTTCTCCATGCCATCTATCTTCTCCATGGCCTCTTCAAATCTGTTTAGCAAATCTTGCACCTGTCCACTCACCATTTGCTAAAATTTATCATGCAACTCCTTATTTGTCATGTTCTCCCAGTCAGTCTCGTCGGCTTGTGATCCTGCCATGGTTAGCAGCAATAGAAACACACAAGAATATGATCCTACAGACTACTAACAAGAGGTGGTGGTGGGTGTCACAAATCCGTCAAGCAAATCTCAAATTCTTACCAGTTCTTACCCAGCATCAAGTGGTGATCGGCAACCGTCGTAGTCAAAACTCTCAAAGCTTGGATAGAGCGATTACCAGGGAGAGTCAAACGAACGACGTAGATGTATGTGGAGCTGGAAAGGCTTATAATATGGTAGCAAAAAGGGTCAGCAATAATCAATTCAGAGATGCAAAGTTGAATAAATTCTCAACAACGGTACTGTGCTGGTCCTAGGCTAGACCGTGCTAGAGATGCGAGCTTAGAACACTAACAAAATCACGGCGCTACACGTAAACAAGGGAGGAGCACGCTCTGAATTTTTATTTATTTTTTGCACTTTTTTTCCTTATTTTTTGCTCCTAGATCAATGCTCAACAACAATTTTTTTCCGCATAAGTCTACAAATGGTATAAAAAGTGCCTAGCCAGTATTTTCGAGACTTAGTTTTTTTAACTCGAACTATTTTTCTACTGCGGGTAGCACAGAAGTTGGGGACTCCGACTCTGTCACGACTCAGAGTATGGCGTGATCTGGATATCCAAAACAAAGCAAAAAATACTGGACTTGGACTAGGACTGGTGGCGGAGATGAATCTGGTGGAAACTCAGACCGGTGGCGGATATATGTAGGCCGGTGGAACTCGGACTGGTGGCGAATCGGTGATGGAGGTGGACTTGGATTATCTTGATGGCGGTGGATATGTGGTAAAGGCAGCGGTGATGATGATGCTGGTATATGGCAACGGTGAAGTCGATGGTGGTATATGGCTGCGGTGATGACGATGGTGGTATATGGAAGCGGTGATGATGATGGTGGTGTGTGGTAGCGGTGATGACAACAGTGCGGCGGCGGCATGACAACTTGTGAACATAACTCGAAACTGTAAAGGACTAGACACTAAGAGCAGCAACTAGACACGATGATGCAACCGCAAATTCAACAATGCAAAACCCTAAAAAGATTATGCAAAGGCTCAGATTGGTTCAGATATGATGAACTAACCCTAATTGTTTTTTGGCCTTTTCGTGGACTGTAGGTATGAAGAACAGACTCGATCTAAACTACGAAATATTGTAAAATCTCACCGAGCAACCTGGAAATCTAATACCACTTGTAGAGGCAAAGGTGTCCCGTCTTTCGATGAGATAGTGGCTATTGTTTTGGAGGAAGTCGACTTTGACGATCTGACTACGAACGTGCGAGGACGCCGTGCCTTAGCAATCGCTAAACCAACTCCGAGAGGTTATTGACCATGCCGGAGCACGATCAACCTGACCACGAAGGTCTGTTTCCTGCAGGCAAACGAAGAACAAGCAAGAAACTAAGATTGCAATCTGGATATTACAAATATAAGATGAAAGCTTTATTGATCAAGGTGGGGTTCTGTGACGCCTTTGTCTGGTCGTGGAACACAAACAAAGTACGCGAAGTTGCAGCTACGGCGAACTTTAATCTAAACAAAACCCAAAGTCTAAACGACGCCCTAAGGGCTGTATATATGGAGGAAGAGGGGGGAATTTCGTGGCTCTTGGAGGAGGGGTCCGAAACCAACCCTAACTCTTGTTGCCCCACACATACGGACTCTAAAAACAGCCTATACTTAAGTATTTCGAAAATACATGGGCCTGGCCCAATAATAAGGTGACGCACCACGTAGAATAGCCACTGGACAAAATTTATGAAGTGGCATCTTGTATATTTCGTCCAAGGCTTCATGCACTCCTTATGGTGGCTTCAAAGTCCTGAAATCATCACTTGTAACTCCGTTCTTGAGCCCGTTGCGCATGCCATCATCTCAATGCTTGAAATTGCTCCAAGGTTCATCTTTCTTGTCCAAACTAGGCCCTTCATTTGTAAGCAAAAAAAATGTATCCAATTTAGGCAGCATCATATTCTCATGAACATTATAATCGTTACCAAGAAACGGAAGTACCTGATAATTCAATTGGCGTGCGCGAGCTCTTGTAATTGGTCCAGTATGTATAGCAGCGGGGGATGTGGGTGTAACAATGGTATTGATGTCCTCATCATTTACTCTCCAACATGACCAAGAAGAAGACCAAAGATGCCACATATTCCACACCAAGGCCGGCATCAATGGAAGCTACGTCAAGGTCATCATCGATGGAGGGAGTTGTCATAATGTCGCAAGTGAAGAACTTGGCTCCAAGCTCCAATTGCCCAAGACGAAGCACCCACATCCATACAAAGTGCAATGGCTTAGCGACTCCTGCACTATCCAAGTCGAGCATCGAGTACAAGTCTCCTTCAAAATTGGCGCCTACGAAGACACCTTGGAGTGCGACGATGTTCCAATGACTGTTTGCTACCTTCTCCTTGGACGCCCATGGTAGTTTGATAGAGGAGTCATCCACAACGGCCGAATGAACCACTATATCTTGAAGATGAAGGGCAAGGAGTACGTTCTTCATCCAATGTCACCAAGCCAAGTGATCGCCGACAAGCAAGCCACCCATCGTGGAGATCATAGTGGGAGAGCGACCCACCAAAAAGAGAGTGAGCGCCATAAGCCCAAATCGAGCACCTCCACGATGAGCGAAAAGAAGAACTTAGTCCTATTTGCCACCAAAAGTGAGATAAGAGGAGTGTGTGAGAACCCATCTAGTGTCCTACACTACGTCCTTTTGTGCAAGGACAATGAACCACAAGCTAACACCTCTCACACTCTTCCTCTAGTGTTGTCTTCTCTTTTGCAGGAATTTCATGATGTTTTCCCTAATGAGCTACCTCCGGGACTACCTCCACTACGAGGCATTGAGCACCGCATCAACCTCATCCCCGGAGCACCGCTTCCAAACAAAGCTCCCTACCGCGTCAAACCCAAAGAAACCAAAGAAATACAAAGGCAAGTAAAGCATCTCATAGACCATGGACATGTACGTGAAAGTTTGAGCCCTTGTGCCGTCTCGGTCATTCTTGTGCCAAAACAAGACGGTAGCTTTTGCATGTGCTCTGATTGTAGAACTATCAATGCTACCACCGTTCGTTATAGGTATCGCATTCCACGTCTTGACGATATGCTTGATGAACTTAGTGGTGCCACTATCTTTTCGAAAATTGATCTTAAGAGTGGTTACTATCAAATACGCATACAAGAGGGTGATGAATGGAAAACCGCTTTGAAAACCAAGTTTGGCTTGTATGAGTGGTTAGTCATGCCTATGGGTCTATCAGAAGCACCGGGTACTTTTATGCGTCTTATGAATCATGTCTTTCGGCCTTACATTGGTGTGTTTGTTGTGGTCTACTTCGATGATATGCTTGTTTTTAGCAAGTCTCTCAAAGAGCACGTCACCCATGTCCGAACCGTTTTGCAAACTCTTCAAAAAGAGCACTCTATGCTAATATGGAGAAATGCCTTTTTGGCGTTGACAAGCTTGTTTTCTTGGGTTTTGTTGTTTCTTCTAAGGGTGTTCATGTTGATGAGTCCAAGATCAATGCTATTAAGACTTGGCTACAACCAACCAATTTGCAACAAGTGCGTAGCTTTCTTGGCCTTGGGGGTTTCTATCGTCGCTTTGTGAAAGATTTTAGCACCATTGCTTCGCCTTGCATGCTTTGAGCAAGAAGAATGCGCCTTTTGTTAGGGGACCATCCCAAGATACCACTTTCAATGAGCTTAAGAATTTGCTTACTCATGCTCCCGTGCTTGCATTACCCAACTTTGACAAACCCTTTGAGATTCATTGCGATGCTAGTGGTAATGGCATAGGAGGTGTGTTAACGCAAGAGAAGCGCCCCATATCTTACCTTAGTGAGAAACTCTCCGTCACGCAACTCAATTACCCCATCTATGGCAAAGAGCTATATGCTTTAGTCCGCATTTTGCATGAATGGGAACACTATCTTCGCCCTCATGAGTTTATCATTCATACCGATCACGAAATGCTCAAGTATCTCAAGGGCCAAACCAAGTTGAACAAGCGTCATGCTAAATGGAGTGAATTTATTGAGTCTTTTCCCTATGTCGTCAAGTACATTAAAGGTAAACAAAACATTGTGGCGGATGCCCTTTCCCGCATATGCATGCTTGTTACTCAACTTGATTTGGATTTCATTGGCTTTGAGCATATAAAAGACTTGTATGAGCACAATCCTACCTTTGCTACTCCTTATGCCAAGTGTTTGACGCACACCTCTTGGGAACGCTATTACATCAAAGATGGATGTCTTCTCTTCATTTGCTGCTTTTGCAGGAATCTCATGGAGGAGGCTTAATGGGACAATTTGGATGAGACAAGACGTTCGCCACTCTCTCGAAGAACTACTTTTGGCCCAAGATGTTTCACGACGTCAACCACTTCACCCACCGATGCTCTACATGTCGCAATCTAAGTCCAAAGCTCAATCCCATGGCCTTTATATGCCTCTACCAATTCCATATAAACCATGGGAATACATTAGCATGGACTTTGTACTTAGTTTGCCTAGGACTCGAAATGGGAAGGATTCGGTATTTGTCATTGTGGACCGTTTCTCAAAAATGGCACATTTCATTCCTTGCAACAAGACATATGATGCTTCACATGTTGCTAATCTCTTTTGTAGGGAAATATTGTGTCTACATGGAGTTCCAAAGACTATCCTCTCGGACCGCGACGTCAAGTTCCTTAGCTACTTTTCAAAGACCCTATGCGCCAAGCTCGGAATCAAGCTATTCTTCTCCATAGCGTATCATTCACAAACCGACGGCCAAACGGAAGTTACCAACCGCACACTCTTTGCTCTACTTCGAGTACTCATCAAGAAGAACATCAAGGAGTGGGAGGAGTTCCTACCTATCACCGAGTTCGCCTACAACCGAGCAAGACACTCAACAACCGGCAAGTCCCCCTTCGAGGTCGTCTACGGATTCAACCCTTTGTCCCCATTGGACATTCTCCCTCTACCACTCCAAGATCACATCAATTTGGACGCAAGTGCACGTGTGACTCATCTCAAGAAGTTGCATGAAGATACAAGAAACACCATCGAGCGCCAAGTTCAACGCCTTGCAACCAAGCTCAACTTCAACAAGCAACTGATGGTATTCAACACCGGAGATCTCGTGTGGCTACACCTTCACAAGGACCGCTTTCCCCAAGAACGCAAGTCCAAGCTTCGACCACGAGCGGATGGACCCTTCAAGGTGCTTGCACGCTACAACAACAACACATACAAGATCGACATTCCACGAGACAAGTACTCCGTGAGCGACATATTCAACGTCAAAGATCTCTCTCCCTACTATGGTGATAAAGAATTTGATTCGAGGACGGATCTTCCCCAAGGGAGGGGAGATGATGCGGCGCATCCCAAGGTCATCCCCATGGACCTACCATCGCCTCACCAAGTGCCTAGTGGACCCATGAGACGAGCACGCACAAGAGCACTCAAAACCGAGGTGACATCACTCCTCTCACGTTTCCACTTTGATGCACATGAGACATGGCTACTACCTCATACGGACACATTGTGCATACTCAAGTACCATGGAGAAGCTAAGGAGCCAGGAGAAGAAGAAGAGGAAGATGGACATGAAGACGAAGAAGAAGAACTGATGAAGACGAAGCTATAGGCTCCGGACGACCAGCCAGGACCGAACGTCCGACGACCTCCAGGCTCCGGACGTCCGACACTTCCACGCCCGAGCCAAAACTACGGACTTCCGACGCTCCACGGATGATCGACGCCCGGATGTCTGATCGAAGACAACCCGAGCCAAATCTACGGACCTCGCGAGCCTCTGGACGACCGGTGTCGCCCAGACGTCCGACACCTTTGTGCTGTTTCGTGTTGGGCCGCAGCCCATGTACCCCCTTCGCCCCCCTCTTTTGCACTAAGACTATATATAGACCTCCTATTCCTTCTAGCTAGGGTTTGCATTGGTTTAGCTCATTTGAGAGATAGAGCATTGCTCATCCACATTGGATCTACTCCTCGAGAGGGACCGCGGGCTCTTCGAAGAAGATCCTTTTGGATTCAAGACCTCCTCGCGGAGAAGAACATCAAGACCTACTCACGGAGAAGACCGGCTACCCATGTATCGTCCCTAGTTGATCGTGTACCATGTGAACTCTTATGTATCCGAGGATATAGCACATGTGTGACTATCTTGTGTTGGTTTAGTGATTCTCCCGTGTTTTCCCTTGTGTTTCCCCTTGTTTCCCCCTTGTGTTCTTCGTGTTCATCGCGGGATCCGCTCCTGTCGTGAAAGATCGGGCGATTAGGGTTCTACCCTACATCAGGATGTCTATCCGAGTGGGAGTTCTTTAAATAATTTGATTAGATGAACTTAGTTGTCATGAACATAGTCTAAATTGTATTTGCAAATTATGTTGTGGATTAATAGCTCGCGCTTTGTCTCCTTATTTTAATACATTCTCCTTATTTTAATACATTCCTATAGAAAGACTAAGTTGAAAGATCTTGTAAGCAATTGTATGGACTAGGGCCATAGTCTGAGGATTGTCCTCACTGCTACACAGAAGGCTTCTGTCCTTGATGCACCGCTCGGTGTGCCAACCCCTCTAGCGTCGTCTGTGGATGTTGTGAACATCTGGCAGACACATTCTGATGACTACCTGATAGTTTAGTGTGCCATGCTTTTCGGCTTAGAATCGGGGCTCCAAAGGTGTTTTGAACACCATGGAACATATGAGATGTTCCAAGAGCTGAAATTGGTATTTCAGGCTCATTCCCGTGTTGAGAGGTTTGAGACCTCTAACAAGATCTTTGCCTACAAGATGGAGGATAATAAGTCAGCCAGTGAGCATGTTCTTAGAATGTCTGGGTGCTTCTATCACTTGAATCAAGTGGGAGTTAATCTTCCAGATAAGAGAATGATTGACAGAGTTCTCTAGTCACTATCACCAAGCTGCTAGAGGTTTGTGATGAACTCTAACATGCAAGGGAAGTTGATCTCGGAGCTGTTCGTCGTGCTTAAGGCCGTGAAGGTAGAAATCAAGAAGGAGCATCAAGTGTTGATGGTTAAGAAGACCACTAGTTTCGAAAAGGGCAAGTGCAACAAGGGAAACTTCAAGAATGGCAAGCCAGTTGCCGCTCCAGTGAAGAAACGCAAGAACCCAAACCTGAGACGAAGTGCTTCTATTAGGGGAACAGTCACTAGTAGCGGAACTTCCTCAAATACTTGGTAGATAAGAAGGCTGGCAACTTCAACAAAAGTATATTTGATATATATGTTATTGATGTGTACCTTACTAGTATTCCTAGTAGCACCTGGGTATTAGATACCGGTTCAGTTGCTAAGATTGGTAACTCGAAACAAAAGATATGGAATAAACGGAGACTAGCTAAGGGCGAGGTGAGATGTATGTTGGAAGTGTTTCCAAGGTTGATGTGATCACCATCGCACGCTCCCTCTACCTTCAGGATAAGTTGAACCCAGATAAATGTTGTTTGCATTGTTGTCTGCGTTGAGCATGAACATGATTAGATCATGTTTATTGCAATACGGTTATTCATTTAAGTCAAAGAATAATGTTTATTCTGTTTACATGAGTAACACCATCTGTGGTCATGCACCCAATGTGAATGGTTTATTGAATCTCAGTCGTAGTGATACACATGTTCATAACATTGATGCAAAAAGATGTAGAGTTGATAATGATAGTACCACTTTCTTGTGGCACTGCCGCTTAGGTCATATTGGTGTAAAGCGCATGAAGAACCTCCATGCCGATGGACTTTTGGAGTCACTTGATTTTCAATCACTTGACACATGCGAACCATGCCTCATTGGCAAGATGACTAAAACCCCGTTTTGTTTGTAACAATGGAACGGGTAAGTGACTTGTTGGAAATCATACATGCTGATGTGTGTGATCCGATGAGTATTGACGCGTGTGGTGGATATCGTTATTTTCTCACCTTCACCGATGAATTGAGTAGATATGGCTATATTTACTTAATGAAGCATAAGTCTGAAACGTTTGAAAAGTTCAAGCAATTTCAGAGTGAAGTTGAGAATCATCATAACAAGAAGATCAAGTTCCTACAATCTGATCAAGGGGAGAGTATCTGAGTTATGAGTTTGGCAATCACTAAAGACAAGGTGGAATAATTTCATAGTTGACGCCACCTAGAACACCATAGTGTAATGGTGTGTCCGAATGTCGTAATCGCACCCTATTGGATATGATGCAATATATGATGTCTCTTACCAATCTACCGCTATCATTTTGGGGTTATTCATTAGAGACAATTACATTCACTTTAAATAGGGCACCATCTAAGACCGTGGAGACGACCCCGTATGAACTATGGTTTGCCAAGAAAACTAAGTTGTTGTTTCTTAAGGTTTGGGGCTACGATGCTTATGTCGATAGGCTTGAGCCAGAAAAGCTCGAACCCAAAGCGGAAAATTTTGTCTTCATAGAATACCCAAACAAGACGATTGGGTATACCTTGTATCTCAGACCTGAGGCAAAGTATTTGTCGCTATGAACATGTCCTTTCTCAAGAAAGAGTTTCTCTCGAAGGAATTGAGTGGGAGGAAGATAGAACTTGATGAGGTTGTTGAACCTTTACTTCAACCAGAGAGTAGCGCAACACAGAAAGATTTTTCTATGGCACCTACCTCAGTTGAAGAGAAAGCTAATGATGATGATCATGGAGCTTCATATCAAGTTACTATCGAACCTCGTAGGTCAACAACGGTGTGTACAACTTCTGAGTAGTAACCCTGTCTTAAAGGTCATGTTGTTGGACAACGATGAACCTATGATCTATGAAGAAGCTATGGTGGGCCTGGATTCCAACAGATGACTGGAAGCCATGAAATCCGAGATATGATCCATGTATGAGAACAAAGTACGGACTTTGGTGGACTTGCCCACTGATCGGCAAGCCATTGAGAATAAATGGATCTTTAAGAAGAAGACAGACACTGATGGTATTGTCACCATTTTATGAAGCTCGATTTGTCTCAAAGAAGTTTCCGACAAGTCCAAGGAGTTGACTGAGACTTTGTCAATCATAGCGATGCTAAAGTCTGTTAGAATTATGTTAGCAGTTACTGCATTTTCATTTATGAAATCTGGCAGATGGTTGTCAAAACAAAGTTTCCTTGACGGTTTTGGGAGGATAGGCTTTATGTGATACAACCATAAGGTTTTGTCGATCCTAAGGATGCTAAAAGGTATGCAAACTCAACCGATCCTTCTAAGGACTGGAGCAAGCATCCCGGAGTTGGAACATACGCTTTGATGAGGTGATCAAAGCATTTGGGTTTATACAAAGTTTGCAAGAAACATGTATTTGCAAGAAAGTGAGTGGGAGCACTACAACATATTGATACATATATGTGGATGACATATTATTGATCGAAAATGATGTAGAATTTTTGGAAAGCATAAAGGGTTGGTTGGATGGAGTTTTTCAAGGGAAGACCTGTGTAAAACTGCTTACATGTTGGGTATCAAGATCTATAGAGATAGATCATGACGCCTGATAAGACTTTCACAGAGCACATACCTTGACATGATCTTGAAGGAGTTCAAGATGGATCAATCAAAGGAGTTCTTGCCTGAGTTATAAGGTGTGAAGTTATGATGAGGACATCAATACCATTGTTACACCCACAGCCCCTGCTGCTATACATACTGGACCAATTACTAGAGCTCGTGCACGTCAATTAAATTATGAGGTACTTTCGTTTCTTGGTAATGATTCTAATGTTCATGAGAATATGATGCTGCCTAAATTGGGTACATTTGTTTTGCTTACAAATGAAGGGCCTGTCATGGATAAGAGGGTTGAACATTGGAGCAAGACCAAGCATGGAGATGATGGCATGCGCAAGGGGATCAAGAACGGAGTTACAAGTGATGATTTCAGGACTTTGAAGCCACCATAAGGAGTGCATGAAGCATTGGACGAAATATACAACATGCCACTTCATAAATTTCGTCTAGAGGCTATTCTAGGTGCTGCGTCACCTTATTATTGGGATAGGCCCATATATTTTCGAAATACTTAAGTATCAACTGTTTTTGGAGTCCGTATGTGTGGGGAAACAAGAGTTAGGGTTGGTTTCGGACCCGTCCTCCAAGGGCCACGAAATCCCCCCCCCCTCTTCCTCCATATATACAGCCCTTAGGGCGTCGTTTAGACTTCGGGTTTTGTTTAGATTAAAGTTTGTCATGGCTGCAACTTCGCGTACTTCGTTTATGTTCAACGACCAGACAAAGGCGTCACAGAACCCCACCTTGATCAATAAAGTTTTCCTCTTATATTCACAATAGCCAGATTGAAATCTTAGTTTCTTGCTAGTTCTTCATTTGCCTGCAGGAAACAGACCTTCGTGGTCAGGTTGATCGTGCTCCGGCATGGTCAATAACCTCTCGGAGTTGGTTTAGCGATTGCTAAGGCACGGCGTCCTCGCACGTTCGTAGTCAGATCGTCAAAGTCGACTTCCTCCAAAACAATAGCCACTATCTCATCGAAAGACGGGACACCTTTGCCTCTATCAAGTGGTATTAGATTTCCAGGTTGCTCGGTGAGATTTTACAGTTTTTCGTAGTTTAGGTCGAGTCTGTTCTTCATACCTATAGTCCATGAAAAAGCCAAAAAAATTAGGGTTAGGTCATCATATCCGAATCAATCGGAGCTTTTGCATAGTCTTTTTTAGTGTTTTGCTTTGTTGAATTTCTGGTTGCATCGTCGTGTCGAGTTGCTGGTCTTAGTCTCTAGTCCCTTAGAGTTTCGTGTTCTGTTCACAGGTTGTCACACCGCTGCCGCACCATCGTCATCATCATTACCATACCACCATCATCATTACCATATACCACCACCCCACCATATACACCATCGTCGCTGCCATATACAACCACCAGTCCGAGTCCAGATATACCATCGCCATATACAACCATCAATCTGAGTCCACATATACCATCATCATATACAACCACCAGTCCGAGTTCCACCAGATTCATCTCCGCCACCAGTCCTAGTCCGAGTCCAGTATTTGTTGCTTTGTTTTCGCGTTCCAGATCACGCGATACTTCGAGTCGTGACCAAGTCAGACTCCCCAACTTCTGTGCTATCCGCAGTAGAAAAATAGTTCCAAACTCAAAAAAAAAACTAAGTCTAGAAAATTCTGGCTAGGCAGGCTTTAGACAATTTGTAGACTTTTTCGAAAAAAAATTGTTGCGGAGCAAAAAAGCGGAGCAAAAAAGAGAGGAAAAAAGTGCAACAAAAATTGGAAAAAATTAGAGTGTGCTCCTCCCTTGTTTACGTGCAGCGCCGTGATTTTGTTAGTGTTCTAGGCTCGCGTCTCTAGCACGGTCTAGCCTAGGACCAGCACAGTAACGTCGTTGAGCGTTTATTCACCTTAGCATCTCTGAATTGTTTATTGCCGACCCTTTTGCCACCATATTATAAGCCTTCCCAGCTCCACATACATCTACGTCATGCGTTTGACTCTCCCTGGTAATCGCTCTATCCAAGCATTGAGAGTTTTGACTATGACGGTTGCCGATCACCGCCTGCTGTTGGGTAAGAACTTGTAAGAATTTGAGATTTGCTTGACGGATTTGTGACACCCACCACCACCTCTTGTTAGTAGTCTGTAGGATCATATTCTTGTGTGATTCTATTGCTACTAACCATGGCAGGATCACAAGCCGACGAGACTGACTGGGAGAACATGACGAATAAGGAGTTGCATGATAAATTTTAGCAAATGATGAGTGGACAGGTGCAAGATGCGCTAAACAGATTTGAAGTGGCCATGGAGAAGATAGATGGCATGGAGAAGACATTCGAAACAAAGATTGATAACAAGTTTAATGAATTGCTCGCGCGTCTTCCACCACCGCCACCACCACCACCGGCTGCACCTCTACAACAACAACAACAACAACAACAACAACAACAACAACAACAACGACTACCACCAGATCGCAAAACAGCCCTCCACCAAGCGAGCCATGTTCCTCTTGCGCCTGGCCAAACTGTTGGTGCTGCTGTTGATACTTCAGTGGCTCCTGCTGCTGATGCGGAGGAGGATGATTATGCAGGAGATTACGAGGATGAGGTTGATCAAAATCAGAACTACGTGCAACCACCAGCACCACAACCACCAGGTCGTCCACATGCAAATTATGGCAATGGTAGGGTTCCTCCTCAGGTACGAGATCCTGACCATCTCCCTAAACTGAAATTGAATATTCCAACATTTGAGGGTAGATATATTCCTAATATATATCTTACTTGGGAGTTAGAAACTGAACAACAATTTACATGTTTACAATATCCTGAGGACAGACGTGTTCCTGCTGCTGTTTGTGCTTTCACTAGCTTTGCATGTGTTTGGTGGTCTGAACATTGTAGATTATATCCTATTCTAGCTACTTGGGCTGCTTTGAAAACTGCTATGCGTACTCGTTGGGTTCCACCATATTATCAACGTGAATTAATTCAAAAATTGCAGCGTTTAAGACAAGGAAAATTTTTTGTAGAAGAATATTATCAGGAATTACAAACTGGCATGATTAGATGTGGTATTGTTGAGGAGAATGAAGCTATGCTTGCACGTTTTATGGGTGGATTAAATAGAGAGATTCAGACCATTCTAGTGTATAAGGAGTATAATAATATCACTCGTTTATTACATCTTGCTTGTAAAGCTGAACGTGAAGTGCACGATCGACAAGCATTGGCGTGAACTAACTTTTCTGCAGGTCAATTTTCATCATGGACACCACGTGCATCCTCTACTTCCTGTACACCAGCACCTCCATCAGGTGCCACCTCGAGCCGTGATACAAGAAAGAAGGCACAACCACCACTATCTGCCAAGAGCACACCTGTTGGGCCTGCGCAGAGTTCTTCTTTCATGGCATCAATAGGGCACACAAGTGATATTATTTGTCGCCGTTGTAAGGGAAGAGGACATTTTGCGAGAGAATGCAAATCTCAGCGTGTGATGATTGCTACTGAAGATGGTGGCTATGAGTCCGCTAGTGACTATGATGAGGAGACTTTGGCTCTTATTACACGTGACGAACACAGTGTAGATGATTATGATCATGAGACGCAATACATGGCTCCTGAAGACACTGACAGGTCTAAATGTTTAGTTGCTCAACGTGTTTTCAGAGCGCAGGTTACACAAGCTGAGCAAAATCAGAGGCATAATTTGTTCCATACAAAGGGAGTTGTGAAGGAATGTTCTGTTCGCGTCATCATAGTTGGAGGGAGCTGCAACAACTTGGCTAGCATGGAGATGGAGGAGAAGCTATCTCTCACCACAAGACCACATCCACATCGTTCCTACATCCAATGGTTCAACAACAACGACAATGTTAAGGTAACACGTACTGTTCGTGTGCATTTTAGTATCTCTACATATGTTGATTATGTTGATTGTGATGTGGTACCCATGCAAGCATGTTCCTTATTACTTGGTAGACCATGACAATTTGATAAAAAATATGTACACCATGGTAGGAACAATCAGTATACTCTTGTTCATAAGGATAAAAATATTACTTTTCTTCCTATGACTCCTGATTCCATTTTGAAAGATGATATTAATAGAGCTAATATAGCAAAACAGGAGCAAAATAAGAGAGAAAATCAGATTGTGGCAAAAGAATTTGAGCAAAAAATGAAGCCTAATAATAAACCATCTAGTGTTGCTTCTAAAATTAAATTGAAAAGTGCATGTTTACTTCCACCAAATATTATATTGATGATCTAGATTTTAGCAAATCTATTTGTTATGCTTTTGTGTGCAAAGAGGCATTATTTTCATTCAAGGACATGCCTTCCTCTTTGCCTCCGGCTGTCACTAACATTTTGCAGGAGTTCGCTGACGTCTTTCCACAAGACGTGCCACTGGGATTACCACCTATTCGAGGGATTGAGGATCAAATTGACTTAATTCCCGGTGCATCATTATCCAACCGTGCACCATACCGTACCAATCCAGAGGAGACGAAGGAGATTATGCGTCAAGTACAGTAGCTGCTCGACAAAGGTTATATACACGAATCCCTTAGTCCTTGTGTTGTTCCTGTCATTTTAGTGCCGAAAAAGGATGGTACGTCGCGTATGTGTGTTGATTGTAGAGGCATTAATAATATTACTATTCGTTATCGTCATCCTATTCCTAGGCTAGACGACATGCTTGATGAATTGAGTGGCTCTACAATATTCTCCAAACTTGATTTGCATAGTGGATACCAATAAATTCATATGAAATTGGGAGATGAATGGAAAACAACATTTAAAACTAAGTTTGGATTATATGAGTGGTTAGTCATGCCTTTTGGGTTAACTAATGCACCTAGTACTTTCATGAGGTTAATGAACGAAGTTTCACGTGCTTTCATTAGACGATTTGTGGTAGTCTATTTTGATGATATATTGATTTATAGTAAATCTTTGGAGGAACATTTGGAACATTTACATGTTGTTTTTATTGTTCTACGTGATGCACGTTTGTTTGGTAACCTTGGAAAGTGCACCTTTTGAACCGACCGAGTATCTTTTCTTAGCTATGTTGTTACTCCACAGGGGATTGAAGTTGATAAAGCCAAGATTGAAGCTATTAAGAGTTGTCCGCAGCCAAAACGGTGACACAAGTGAGGAGTTTCCTTGGCCTCGCTGGTTTCTATAGTCGTTTTGTGAGAGATTTCAGCACCATTGCTGCACCTCTCAACGAGCTTACAAAGAAGGATGTGCCTTTTGTTTGCGGTACCGCACAGGAAGAAGCCTTCACGGTATTGAAAGGTAAGTTGACACATGCTCCTTTACTCCAACTTCCTGATTTTAATAAGACTTTTGAGCTTGAATGTGATGCTAGTGGAATTGGATTAGGAGGTGTGTTATTACAAGATGGCAAATCTGTTGCATACTTTTCTGAAAAATTGAGTGGGCCTAGTCTGAAATATTCTACTTATGATAAAGAATTATATGCTCTTGTTCGGACCTTAGTAACATGGCAACATTATTTATGGCCAAAGGAATTTGTTATACATTCTGATCATGAATCTTCGAAAGAAATTAAAAGTCAAGAAAAACTGAACCATAGACATGCTAAGTGGGTTGAATTCGTTGAGACTTTCCCATATGTCATTAAACACAAGAAGGGTAAAGAAAATGTTGTTGCTGATGCATTGTCTCGTCGTTATACTATGCTTTCACAACTTGACTTTAAAATATTTGGTTTGGAGACCATCAAAGATCAATATGTGCATGATGATGAATTTAAAGATGTATTGCAGAATTGTAAGGAAGGGAGTACTTGGAACAAGTTCGTTCTTAACGATGGATTTGTGTTTCGTGCTAACAAGCTATGCATTCCAGCTAGTTCTGTTCGTCTTTTGTTGTTGCAGGAGGCTCATGGAGGAGGATTAATGGGACATTTTGGCGTCAAGATGAGGGAGGATATACTTGCTACAAATTTCTTTTGGCCAAAGATGAGACGGGATGTTGAGCGTTTTGTTGCTCGCTGCACTACATGTCAAAAAGCTAAGTCACGACTCAATCCTCATGGTTTATATATGCCTTTGCCTGTACCTAGTGTTCCTCGGGAGGATATATCTATGGACTTTGTTTTAGGTTTATATCCTTGGGAGGGATATCCTTGGGAGGATATATCCTTGTGAGGGATAGCATATTTGTTGTCGTGGATAGATATTCGAAAATGGCGAACTTTATACCATGTCATAAAAGCGATGATGCTGTCAATGTTGCTGATTTGTTCTTTTGTGAAATTATTCGCTTGCATGGTGTGCCTAATACTATTGTTTCAGATCATGATACTAAATTTCTTAGCCACTTTTGGAGATGTTTATGGGCTAAGTTGGGGACAAAACTGCTTTTTAGTACTACTTGTCACCCCCAAACTGATGGACAAACTGAAGTAGTCAATAGAACATTGTATACTATGCTTAGGGCTGTTTTGAAGAATAATAAGAAAATGTGGGAAGAATGCTTGCCTCATATTGAATATTCTTATAATCGTTCATTTCATTCTACTACTAAGATGTGCCCTTTTGAAATTGTGTATGGTTTCCTACCTCGTTCACCTATTGATTTGTTGCCTCTTCCATCTTTAGAGAAGGTTAATTTTGATGCTAAAGAACGTGTTGAATTGATCTTAAAAATGCATGAGTTAACTAAGGAAAACATTGAGCGTGTGAATGCTAAATATAAACTTGCTGGAGATAAGGGTAGAAAACATGTTGTTTTTGCACCTGGAGATCTTCTTTGGTTACATTTGTGTAAGGATAGATTTCCTAATTTGCGCAAATCAAAGCTAATGCCACGTGCTGATGGTCCTTTTAAGGTGTTAGAGAAAATAAATGACAATGCATATAAATTTGAATTGCCTGTAGATTTTGGGGTTAGTCCCACTTTTAACATTGCACATTTGAAGCCTTACTTGGGCGAGGAAGATGAGCTTCCATCAAGGATGACGTCATTTCAAGAAGGGGAGGATGATGAGGGCATCAAGACCTTTGTTACACCCAGAGCCCCTGCTGCTATACATACTGGACCAATTACTAGAGCTCGCGCACGCCAATTAAATTATCAGGTACTTTCGTTTCTTGGTAATGATTCTAATGTTCATGAGAATATGATGCTGCCTAAATTGGATACATTTGTTTTGTTTACAAATGAAGGGCCTGGCATGGATAAGAGGGATGAACACTGGAGCGAGACCAAGCATGGAGATGATGGCATGCGCAAGGGGATCAAGAACAGAGTTACAAGTGATGATTTCAGGACTTTGAAGCCACCATAAGGAGTGCATGAAGCATTGGATTAAATATACAAGATGCCACTTCATAAATTTCGTCTAGAGGCTATTCCAGGTGCTGCATCACCTTATTATTGGGCCAGACCCATATATTTTTTAAATACTTAAGTATAGGCTCTTTTTAGAGTCCGTATGTGTGGGGAAACAAGAGTTAGGGTTGGTTTCGGACCCCTCCTCCAAGGGCCACGAAATTGCCCCCTCTTCCTCCATATATACAGCCCTTAGGGCGTCGTTTAGACTTCGTGTTTTGTTTGGATTAAAGTTCGTCATAGCTGCAACTTCGCGTACTTCGTTTGTGTTCAACGACCAGATAAAGGCGTCATTGAACCCCACCTTTATCAATAAAGTTCTCCTCTTATATTCGCAATATCCAGATTGCAATCTTAGTTTCTTGCTTCTTTTTCGTTTGCCTGGAGGAAACAGACCTTCGCGGTCAGGTTGATCGTGCTACGGCGTGGTCAATAACCTCTCGGAGTTTGTTTAGCGATTGCTAAGGCGCGACGTCCTCGCACGTTCATTGTCGGATCGTCAAAGTCAGCGTCCACCAAAACGATAGCCACCATCTCATCGAAAGACGAGACACCTTTGCCTCTATCAAGTTAAGACTTGAAGCTCGACCACGGTGGAAGAAAGAGAAAGGAGGAAAGTCGTTCCCTATGCCTTAGCCATAGGCTCTATATAATATGTCATGCTGTGTACCGCGATGTGCCTTGCCACATGTCTGGCAATGGGGTATAAGAGTGATCCAGGAGTGGATCATTGGACAGCGGTCAAAATTGTCCTTAGGAATAAGGAAATGTTTCTCGATTATGGAGGTGATGAAGAGTTCAGTGTAAAGGGTAATGTCGATGCAAGCTTTAACACCTATCTGAATGACTCTAAGTAGAGAACTGGATACGTATAGTGGAGCAACCATTTGGAATAGCTCCAAGTGAAGCATAGTAGCAACTTCTACAATATGAAATAGAGATTTCCGAAGAACACATGGATCTGAATGTTGCAGACCCGTTGACTAAAACCTCGCGCATAAGCATAACATGATCAAACCCTAGAACTCATTGAGTGTTAATCACGTGGTGATGTGAGCTAGATTATTGACTCTAGTAAACTCTTGGGTCTTAATCACATGGTGATGTGAACTAGATTATTGACTCTGGTAAACTCTTTGGGTGTTAGTCACATGGCGATGTGAACTACGAGTGTTAATCACATGGCAATGTGAACTAGATTATTGACTCTAGTGCAAGTGGGAGACTGTTGGAAATATGCCCTAGAGGCAATAATAAAATGGTTATTATTATATTTCCTTGTTCATAATAATTGTATATTGTTCATGCTACAATTGTATTAACCGGAAACCGTAATACATCTGTGAATACATAGACCACACCATGTCCCTAGTAAGCCTCTAGTTGACTAGCTCGTTGATCAATAGATGGTTATGGTTTCCTCAGCATGGACATTGGATGTCGTTGATAACGGGATCACATCATTAGGAGAACGATGTGATGGACAAGAACCAATCCTAAGCATAGCACAAGATCGTGTAGTTCGTTTGCTAAAGCTTTTCTAATGTCAAGTATCATTTCCTTAGACCATGAGATTGTGCAACTCCCGGATACCGTAGGAATGCTTTGGGTGTACCAAACGTCACAATGTAACTGGATTGCTATAAAGGTTCACTACAGGTATCTCCGAAAGTATCTTTTGGGTTGGCACGAATCGAGACTGGGATTTGTCACTCCATATGACGGAAAGGTATCTCTGGGCCCACTCAGCAATGCATCATCGTAACGAGCTCAATGTGACTAAGGAGTTAGCCACGGGATCATGCGTTATGGAACGAGTAAAGAGACTTGCTGGTAACGAGATTGAACGAGGTATAGAGATACCGACGATCGAATCTCGCACAAGTAACATACCGATGGACAAAGGGAATTGTATACGGGATTGATTAAATCCCCGACATCATGGGTCATCCGATGAGATCATCGTGGAACATGTGGGAGCCAATATGGATATCCAGATCTCGCTATTGGTTATTGGCCGGAGAGATGTCTCAGTCATGTCTGCATGGTTCCCGAACCCGTAGGGTCTACACACTTAAGGTTCGGTGACGCTAGAGTTGTTATGGGAAATAGTATTTGTTTACCGAAGGTAGTTTGGAGTCCCGCATGAGATCTCGGACATGACGAGGAGTTCCGTAATGGTCCGGAGGTGAAGATCGATATATTGGACAAAGGGTATTGGAGTCCGGAAGTGTTCTGGGGGTACCGGGCTATGGCCAGCCTGACCGAAAGGAGCATCCCAAGGTCATCCCCATGGACCTACCATCGCCTCACCAAGTCCCTAGCGGACCCATGACACGAGCACGTGCAAGAGCTCTTGAAACCGAGGTGACATCTCTCCTCTCACACTTCCACTTCAATACACATGAGACATGGCTACTACCTCAAATGGAGACATTGTGCATACTCAGGTATCTAGGAGTTCGCCATGAAGGAGCTAAGGAGCTAGGAGAAAAAGAAGAGGAAGATGGACGTGAAGATGGAGAAAGAAGAAGAAATGTGGAAGAAGCTACAGGTTCCGGATGACCGACCTGGACCGGACGTCCGACGATCTCCAGGCTCCAGACGTCCGACCCAGACCGGACGTCCGACACTTCCTCACCCGAGCCAAAACTACGGAATTCCGAGGCCTCCCAGACGACTGACGCCCGGACGACCGACCCTGACCGGACGTCCGATCGAAGCATACCCGAGCCCAATATATGGACGTCCGATAGGAACTGTACGTCCGGACCCTCGCTAGCCTCCGGACGACCGACGCCTGTGCGTTGCCATGTGTTGGGCCGCAACCCATGTACCCCCCACTTCGCCCCTTTTTGCAGTAAGACTATAAATAGACCCCCTATTCCTCCTAGCTAGGGTTATCATTGGTTTGGCTCATTTTAGAGATAGAGCATTGCTCATCCACATCGGATCTACTCCACGAGAGAGACCACGACCCCTCTTTGGAGAAGATCCCCTTAGATTCAAGACCCCTCTAAGGGCGAGATCCCCTCGTGGATTCAAGACCTCCTCACGGAGAAGACCGGCTACCTTTTGTATCGTCCCTAGTTGACCGTGTATCTTGTGATCTCATATGTACTCGAGGATCTAGCACATGTGTGACTATTTCTTGTTGGTTTAGTGTTTCTCTTGTGTTTCCCCCGTGTTTTCCCTCGTTTTCCACCTCGTGTTCTTCATGTGATCTACTCCTTTCGTGAAAGATCGGACGATTAGGGTTCTTCCCTACATCATCTTGGTATCTAGAGCCACGTTGATCATGATTTCGGAGCCTCCCCGTTGTGTTGCTAGCCTAGTTTTTGTTGATTTTGTCCCTAATTCGAAAATTCCCCACAAAAATAGCCCCAATTTATTTTGTGATTTGTTGGTGTGTTGAAATTTTGTTGGATTTGATATGTGGATTTGCTTTTCCTTGAGTGGATCTACCTTTTCCCCCTTGTCCCCACCCGTTCGATGCACGAAATCGCCCGGATTCGACGAATTTCGACCTCTCCACCTCGTACACATGTTGTTCTTCCCATGCCCGAAAATCGCCCAGGCACCGGACGTCCGACCCCTACCGGACGTCCGACGACCGGACGACCAGCCCAGCCCGGACGTCTGACGATCACTGACGAAACTGAATTTTTTCCAGTATAGTCACCACCACCGCCACACTTTTCCGCATACGCCCCCCACCACCACGTATACACCATCACCACTCCCGCATACCATCGCCATTGCTCACCCATTTCGCACTCCGACGCGTGTTGCCACTTTGAGCTTTGAGAATTTGAGTTGTGGTTCCGTGTCCTTTTGTGTTTCGGCTATCTAGGTATAGTTCGACATCAACATCACCACTGCTCATCTTTGCCACGGACGCGTCATCAACAACGACCACCTCGACTACATCTTGGTATTCGTGCCACCATTTTGACACCATACCGTAAGCAAGAACAGTAACCTCGTCTTGGTATTGGACGTATCACTCTTGCCATTACTTTGATAGCCATCATAGCCTTACTCCTTTGTGTTGCTTACCCTTCAAGACTAGCTTTCGAGTATTGCCGGCAAGGAGACTTGTGCACATTAGTAATCATACTTCCCATAGCATACATACATAGTTGTTGCATATCTTGTTATCATCTCTTGTGTCACAAGGTTGTCATCGCATACACAATTGCTATCTTGGTTCGTGAACCATTGCATGAGAAAAGAGCTCAAACAACAAAGAGCTAGAGAAGCTTTTAAGCAAAAGGGAAAGATAAGCAAAGAGCGTTTAAGCAAGAACCATAGCATCATACAACATTAAGATTATCATATTAGATCATCTTGGATCATATCATAGAAACACCTTGCAAAGAGCATACTTGGGATAGAAGTCGTTGCATTTTTGCTTAGTAGGTTGTGCACAAGTCTTTGTATCCACCTATTGTGCAATCATGCTAGCGTCTTTCTAGTGTTGTGCAAAAAGAGCATTTTTGTGGATTCCATATTTTGGCTCACCCTTGGTTGCACGACCCCACTTATCTTTTTGCGTGTGTGTTTCCGTGTACCTTATATTGCTTGGTCTACTTGTTGCATTGCAATCTTGCGAATATTTTCCAACATTATTGAAGCTCACTTACAATTGCATCAAATTTTGTGCCACCATCCTAACCAAGCTCCACCATAAGCTTTTACTCATGTAGGTGTGAGAACCCGACAAGAATTGGTACCAATAATGCTATTTCCTTGTCCACATTGGAGCGATTATTGATCCAAGTCGGGGGTTTGGTGCGACATATGCCAAGGGATGGCTAATCATGATGGGGGCTAGTAAGACGTCGCCGGTGCCAAGAAACAGGATGAGGCGAAGACATGCACACCGACGAATCTTACCCAGGTTCAGGGCTCTCCTAGGAGATAACACCCCTAGTCCTGCTCTGCGGGGTCTCCGCATGATCACTAAGGCACTAGTAAGTACAATGGTGCTCCTCGAGCTCTATGCGAGAGGTGGAAGAAGGTAGGGCTAGCTTTCTCCTCTATCTATGTGTGTCTAGATCTAACAGTGTTGGGAACCCTTTACATGGGTGCCCTGGGGGGTTTATATAGGCCTACCCCCCCCCCAGGGGTACAATGGTAATCTTGCCGGGTGTAGGACCCGATTGTCAGTGTCTTCGGTCCCCGCCTCCTCCGCCGAACGCTGGGGCCCTCCGCCTAGCCTGGTACGGAGCCGACAGGCCGCCTCCAGCGCTTGTGGGTTTGGCTGGCTGCTTGTTAATGTAGCTGTAATGCTAATGACGCATGCTTGGTCGGGGGGGCGTGGCTACAGTCCTGCCGTCTGGTGTGAGATCACTATAGCCACGCCGTGTCTCCTTTGGTTGATGGCGCATGGACCCCGAGGAAAAGGTGGGCCGCCTTCTGGGGGCCAGCCCCCCTCACGTCCTGCAGGTCAGGCGCTGCCGCCCTCTAGGCTCTCGCTGCCTGGTGGGGCCCGCCGCCTGCAGGTCGTACCGACAGGCCGTCGTGGGAACAGGTTTCCGCCTGACAGGGGCGACGTCAAGGGCAGGATGACAATAGTGTCGCGCCGTCCGGAGATCCTGGCCGGTACGAGACACTATGGCCACGCCCTGCTATGGATATGGGGGTGATGGCTATGCCGTAGCCTCACCCCATCATGTCTTTTTTATGGGGCACCGTGGGCCGCCTGCCAAGTGTCGGCCTCTCTGGTGGCTGCTTGCTGGGAGGCGGATCGTCTTGGGGCCGTCTTCTGGTACTTTGGCCATCCTGTGGCAGCCGGCCGCTTTGAGCCAGCCAGCCGCCAGAAGGCGGCGCTTCGTCCTTGACGCTCGTTGGGCACAACCGGCCCAAATGTTTGGAAATGCTCAGGGACCCGGGTGGGGCTACCCATCACCCATTACTCTGACAGTAGTCCCCGAAGCTGGTTAGGCGGCGCGGTTGATAAGCCAAGGCGCCTCAGCAGTTTCCTTCTCCAAATACCCTTGCCGAGTGCTTCATCCGCCCTCTGGTATGCTGCCTGCTGGAAGTCGGCCATGACCAGGCGGACGCGTCTGATGATCCCGAACTCCCACCCCAGTACTGGGTGGCGTCGAGGTTATCTCACCAACGAACTGCACAAAAGAGATTTTCGATGTCGGCGTACTAAACTCAGGTATTCCAGAACTTCAACGATAAAATTATGATGACAACACCTCAGAGCTCAACTCCCCGGGACACTTCCACTAAACCCCTGACAGGAGGCACCAAGACAATGTTCTCATCATAAAACCATCGGAACGATTCCAAGATACCCGCGTGATCCTAAAAAAAATAGTGAAATTTGAGAAGAGAAGAGTCAAAACTCTACGTCGGGATGCCTTACCAGAGCGATGAGGAGACTGGGAAGTAAAAAGAATTCCTAATCTCTCCGATATATAATTCCTAAAAGACTCAAAACATTTTTCTAGACATAACTCGGCCGCTAATAACGATCAAGCAATGGGGCTCCTAAGGTCGGGGAAGGCTCTGATTACCAACTTGTAACACCCTCGATGCGACTATATCGCATTGACCTACGGCCAATTCATCCATTAACAGGTTCAAACAAGCATGGCAAAAATGCATATGGCAAACAGATCTCAGACTTAGTGAAATTAACACTTGTCTGGAATTTCAGATCAGGTAGCTCTCTTCGGAGCCACAAAACTACATGCTACAGGACCTGAACATGGCAAAGTGAAGCATTGCATGGAGCTACTCAAAGAGTTTAACAAAAGTCCCTTAGTGACCTTGAGCCAAAAGGGATCAGAAAATACAATTGCAAGCATGTGAACATAGCAAAAACATAATCAGTTTTCAGACTTTGTGAAAACTGGCACATGCTGAAATATAACTCAAGTAGGCATGTTTACAAGCTCGATGCACTCACTACGGTGCAAGTCATAAATGCAAGCTAGACATGGCAAGAACAAAAGCATATCATGCACAGATCAACTACAACAACACCGGCAAAATCGCAAACAAGTTGACAATCTGCCCAGATTCACAAAGTAGCAAAAGTAGAGCTCGATTGACTCAAGCTAGAGTGCTACATAATTGCAAGCAAAGACATGGATGGATAGAGCACTACAAGATTAACAAAACTCCCTTAATGATCATCCTCAAAAGAGGCACGGATCACTAGGAAACAACATGAACATATGGCATCATGAGATGAACAGCTCCAGGACTTAGTGAAATTACTAAGTCCCTGAAAACAGAATTAGCAAGTGCACTACTTTGCAGGCTTGCACAAGTCACCACACACATCACAAAAATACATGGGTTGCACCTCTGGAAAGATGACAAAACCCTTAACAAAACACATGTAGAGCATCAGGGCATAGCATGCACACAATAACCATGGCAAAAATGACAAAAACCTAAATGGAGTAGCAGATCTGACAATTAACTCAAGTAGCCCTCTTCTAACAGTATTTCAGGCATCAGGATGAACTCAAATGAAAATGATGCAATGGAATGAAATGACGTACTCTCTGAGATGAACATTTTGATATGCTATATGCCAAAAACGGAGCTACGGGTGCGGAGATACGACATGATGAAGATGAGCACATGAGCTAGGGTTTGGGAAAAAAAGTCAACCCGAGTCACTCCGGATCTAGATCCAGCCCGAGCACTGTAGTGGTGGCGCGGTTCCTGATGTTGGCCGGCTTCGTCGCCGGACTTGCCGGAGAAGGCCGGAGCCGAGGGGGAGATGGCCGAAGGAGGGAGAGGACGGCGAGACGGCGGCGGAGGGCGTTGTTGGCGGGCGGCGGAGCCCCGATGACGGCGGCGGCGCGCGGATGCGGCGGCGCCGGCGATGGCGCGTGGTGGCGGCGGCGATGTCGCGCGGCGAGGCTCCCGGGCGGCGCGAGGGCAGAGGAGGCGCGGGGCTTCGGGCGGCGGCGCAGTGGCTTCGGGCCTCGAGGGCCCGGCTCAGGCCTGGCGGGCCCGCGCGGGTGTGGCGGCGGTGATGTGGTTCGGGGCGCCCACGTGGTAGCTCCCGGTTGGCGGAGGCGGATCCGGACGTTGTCCAGCCTGTGCGGACACGTCCTGCGGCGGCGGATATTGTTTTTTTTAGGGTTTGACGAGGGGATCCGAGATTTGGAATGGGGGAGGTATATATAGGCATAGAGGGAGTTAGGAGAGTCCAAATGAGGTGTGGTTTTCGGCCACCCGATCATGATCGAATGCTCTAGATGATGGAGTAGAGTTTGGTGGGTTTTGGGCCAAATTGGAGGGGTGTTGGGCTGCAACACACACGAGGCCTTTTCGGTCCCTCGGTTAACCGTTGGAGTATCAAACGAAGTCCAAATGGTACGAAACTTGACAGGCGGTCTACAGGTAGTAAACCAAGGCCGCTTGGCAAGTCTCGGTCCAATCCGGAAATGTTTAATCCCCACACACGAAAGAAAGGTAGAAATGACCACCGGAGGAGAACGAAGCGCCGGAATGCAAAATGGACAACGGGGAAAATGCTCGAATGCAAGAGACGAACACGTATGCGAATGCAATGCAAATGATGACATGATATGAGATGCATGACAACGACAACAACACACGGAGACAAAAACCCGAACCTGGGAAAAATAAAATAACTTAACGCCGGAAACGACAAGAGTTGGAGTACAAATTGGGAAAGTTACATCTGGGGTGTTACAGTGTAGGACCCGATTTTCAGTGTCTTCGGTCGCCGGCTCCTCCGCCGACTGCTGGGGCCCTCCACCTGGCCTGGTACATAGCCGACAGGCCGCCTCCAGTGCTTGCGGGTCTGGCTGGCTGCTTGTTAATGTAGCTGTAATGCTAATGACGCATGCTTGGTCGGGGGGGGGGGGGCTACAGTCCTGCCGTCTGGTGGGAGATCACTATAGCCACGCCGTGTCTCCTTTGGTTGATGGAGCATGGACCCCGAGGAAAAGGTGGGCCGCCTTCTAGAGGCCAGCCGCCCTCGCGTCCGGCAGGTCAGGCGCTGCCGCCCTCTGGGCTCTCGCTGCCTGGTGGGGCCCGTCGCCTGCAGGTCGTACCGACAGGCCGTCGTGGGAACAGGGTTCCGCCTGACAGGGGCGACGTCGAGAGCAGGATGAAAACAGTGTCGCGCCGTCCGGAGATCCCGGCCGGTACGAGACAGTATGGCCACGCCCTGCTATGGATATGGAGGTGATGGCTACGCCGTAGCCTCACCCCATCTTGTATTTTTTATGGGGCGCCGTGGGCCGCCTGCCAAGTGTCGGCCTCTCTGGTGGCCGCTTGCTGGGAGGCGGATCGTCTTGGGGCCGTCTTCTGGTACTTTGGCCGTCCTATGGCAGCCGGCCGCTTTGAGCCAGCCAGCAGCCAGAAGGCGACGCTTCGTCCTTGACGCTCATTGGGCACAACCGGCCCAAATGTTTGGAAATGCTTAGGGACCCGGGTGGGGCTACCCATGGCCCATTACTCTGACAGTAGTCCCCAAAGCTGGTTAGGCGGCGCGGTTGATAAGCCAAGGTGCCTCAGCAGTTTCCTTCTCCAAATGCCCTTGCCGAGTGCTTCATCCGCCCTCTGGTATGCTGCCTGCTGGAAGTCGGCCATGACCAGGCGGATGCGTCTGATGATCTTGAAATGTCATGGCGGGAAGATAGGTGGCGTGCCCTGTAAGCCTTCAGCCTGCCGCCTGCAGCGAGTGCACCACGCAGAGCCTGCTAGCCAAGCCTACCTGCCAGCCCACGCGCGTGATGGGACACGACGGCAGGCTGGGCCCGCCACGACCGGGCCTCGGCGGGCGGCGGATCCGCTGTGGCCGAGGCAGACCGTTGCGGTTCTGCATGGAGTTACTATGCGTAGTAACTCACGCAATAATCGTGGGAGCGTGGGGTCATGGGCGCAGTTAACCCCACGACCCCACGGCCTGCCCCGTCAGCTTCGCAGCCCAAGGGCTATAGGTAGGGGAAAGAGGGGGAGCGGCGGAGCACGCGCGCCCTCCTCTCTTATGCCATTCCATCCCCCTCTTCTTTGTTGCCACCACACTCCCACACTCCGCCGAAGTGCTGCCGCAGCTCGCCGCCGGCAGCCTCCTTCGCGCCAAGCTTCTTGCTTCACCGCGAACCTTGCCTCCTCCGCCGTGTCATTTCCCCGCCTAGTCCAGTCTCCATGATGCGCGACAAGGGAGGGGATTGGGATGGCTTGTTCGTCATCGCCGACCACCTCACCTTTCTTCACGCCACACGGCGACTGCTCGGTGCGGCCTACGTCAAGGTGCGCGTTCCGCCGAAGGAGGAGATCTCTCCGGCGCCGCAGGGAGGCGAGCGGGTCATCTTCCGCTCGCACTTCCTCTGCGGCTTCAGCCTGCCGGCAAGCGGATTCTTCCGCTCCTTCCATGACTTCTACCACCTCCAGCCACACCACCTGACGCCCAACACCGTGATGCTGCTGTCCGCCTTCGTCACGATGTGTGAGGGCTATCTCGGCATCCTCCCAACTATCCAGTTGTGGGGAGCATTCTTCTACACCAAGCTAAGCACCTCCGCCAGGGATAAGGCGGCCAGTTCGGCGCCTTCGTCGCGGTGCGCCGTCCGTCGGCGAAGAATGCCTTCCCCGCCATCAAGCTGTCACAGTCAGTCAAACTATGGCAGAAATCTTATTTTTATGCGGAGAACATAGACCCCGCCATGGACTTCATCAACCTGCCTCCCTACGAAGCCGTCCCTCTGACCGAACCTCGAGCCAACTGGGGCTACAAGCCGAAGCCCCTGTCAGCCGACACCATCGCCGCCATCAACCGGCTCCGGGTGCTGACAGACTCGGCCGGCCTCAAGGCGTCCAACTTGTTGGTCGCCTTCGCCGAGCGCCAAGTTCTCCCACTCCAGGGCCGGCCTCACTTGATCTGTCAGATTTGCGGGAATCGGGACCTGAGCTGGATGTGTACGAGGGACATGCCGACTGTCGAGGTCACCCGCATGGTGAATGAGATCTCCGACCTAAAGCTGTCGGAAGGGTCTTGGCGGTTCGGTATGCGGCCATATTCCCGGGCCAACCCGCCGCCTCCTGTAAGTTCTTCAACTCTCTCCTTTTGGTATTTGACTTGGTCTCGGTCTTGCTGTCTTGACCAATCGGTCCTTCGAGTGTAGATCTTCATGTCTCCAGTGACGGCCGCCGTCGTAGGGTCAGGTGGAGACTACCTGCCGGACCGGGCAGTGAGTGATGTGGACGACCCCGACTTGGGGGTGGCCGCCTTGTAGGACGACGCCATAGGTGGCGGCGACGGAGCGGGCGCCTTCGAAGACGTGGGAGGCATAGAGACCTGGCCTGATGACAATGAGGATGAAGACGAGCCGCGCCACACGCGACGCCCGCAGGGCAAACGCAGGCCCTTCCGCCAAGCCGGCCGCTCAAGGCGGCACGCGCAAGCGCAAACAAGGCGCCGCCTTGTGTGGCAGCGCGCCGAAGAAGCCCGAGAACCCGACCGCTGTGACCAAGTGGAGGGAGGCCGCCGCGAAGGCGACCAAATTTCAGAGGCTTCCAAAAGCTCCTCCCATGGTGTCAGAGTAAGGGTTCTTTCTCTGTGCTTTTTGTTCTTTGGTTGATTCTATCTGAGCTTTTCTGATTTACTTTCTTTTCTTAGGGCTCCTCTTTCTCTTGAGAAGTCGGCCGCCGCCTCTTTCATTGTGTCGGTGGAGACTTCTGCCTCCACTCGATGAATCGATCCTGCAGCCAACCTCCGGGAGGCGCAGGTAAGAAATGCCCGGGAGGCGCGCGAGGAGCGGGAAGCCGCCTGTAAGGAGAAGGCGGAGGCGGAGAAGGTGGAGGCCGCCGCGCTGAAGAAACTGGCGGAGGCGGAGGCTGACGCCGCGGCGAAAAAGTGAGCCGAGGAAGCCGCATAATGCCAAGTGTCGTTGTTCATTATCCCCCTGAACTCCGCTCCACCGCCTCTAGAGTTCACGGTGCCGACTGGGGGAGCCAGCAGCGAACAACCGGTCATGGAGAGGGGAGCTGGCGACGTCGCCGTTCCAGAGGTAGCGGTGCCTTCGCCACAGTTGGCTGACAGGTCACGGGACAAGCAGCCGGCGGCCCCGCTGGTGCCACCAACTGGAAATGACATAGTGACAGGCCTGACTCCTGGGGTCCACACACCATTGCACCCTCGAGGCGCGAAGGCTACCTCGGCGCCACAAACGCTGGAAGCCGGCTCCGTGAGCTCGTCAGCCCCGGAGGCCGAAGCAACCAGCGCTGCTCCTGCCGAGTGGGTGTGCGGAGGCGGATCAGGCGTTTTGAACCAGGCGATCCTGGACGTCCAGGACAAGCTTCAAGCCGAGGACACCGCTCCTTAGTAGTGCAACAAGGTGTTCCTGGATTCGCGAGCGGCCATTCGGGTATGCTCTTTATTTCTTCATCTTTGATTTTTGTACTTCTTTGTGGGGGCGCACCAGCGCACCCATTGGGTGTAGTCCCCAAGTTTCGGGCCGACTGCTGAGCAGGCAGCCCGGAACTTCACTTGGGCGGCTCCGAGTGCTAACCTTTCTTCTATCTTCATTGCAGGACTATCATAATCCTCGTGCAGCCACCTTCAACTCCAATGTCCGGGATCTGGACCGACGGATCACCGACTTATCGGAAAGCCGGAGTAAGTCCCTGTTTCCCTTCTCTACAGGGGCGTGATAGCGCACCCGCGGGCTGTAGTCTCTGAGATTCGGCCGACTGCTGAGTAGTCGGGCCGGATCTCCCCGGCAACTATACTTCTTTTTCCTGACGGCTACTGACATCTTTTTCTTTTCTCCACTCTTGTAGAGGCCAATGCCGTCCTGCAGCGGCGGCTGGGTGAGGCCAACACCGTGTTGCGTGCCAAGGAGGCAGAGTGCAACGAGCTAGCCCAGGAACGTGACCGACTGGCCACACAACTGGCGGAGCAGGCGGAGCTTCTCCAGACGGCCCGGAAGGAGGCGGAGGTGAAGGAGTCCAGTCTCCTCGCCAAGTTTGAGACCGAATGCTCCACCTAGACAGACAAGGAGGCGCTGCTGAAATCCGGCTTTAGCAGGATTGAAGACATGGTTGATGGTAAGTTTTATTCTTTTTCTTTTTCTTTCGGCTGAAGGCTGCTGACCGAGCCGGCCTCCAGCTTCTGACTTCTTTGCTTTCTGTCTGTACAGACTTCTTTCCTGGCCATTCTGAAGCTGCCAATGGGGCCAGCGAGGCTTATCGTGAGGATCGGAGGGCAGAAGGCGTGCGGATGGTCGCCGATGCCCCCCGCACCCTTAGCGAGCAGCTTCTCATCATCCAAGCCCGCCTTCGGCCAGCTCATCGGATGTTGCGCCGCCTTCAGCGTGTCAGGGCTCAGGGGATCTCCGCCCTTTGGCCAGACATGCCGGCTCCGCGCACTCCCAGTTGGACTGCCGACTGGTTGGTGGTGGTGGCCGGCCGACTCGAGGCCTGGAAGCGCTCTTCGGCCTGGGGTAGAGCGCGCCGGGCCTTGGAGTTTTTCAAGGCGTGGTATCCTGGGCTAAACCTACCCCGGCTGGCCATGTTTCGGCAGGAGGCCCAAGAGGAGCTAGTGGCGGTGGAGCACGACCTCGCCAGACATGCAGTGGCGATCGCCGGCTACACTAACACTAGCATCTTCATTCCTGAGCTGGTCGAGGATGGAGTCGAGGCGCCACCGGAGTGGTTCGGCCTGAACCCGGAGGACGACGAAGACTCGGCCGAGGTGATCGACTCCAGCGACGATGGGGAAGACGAGGGAGGAGACGAGGAGGGCGAGGAAGGCGAAGAAGATCCACCGGAGGTCAGAGCGGACGACAAGCCCCAACCTGATCGTGCCTCAAACAACAAGCCGCACTCGAGTGCGCCGACTGCGGCTGGAGGCGACCAAGCAGAGACCGACCAGCTGTCCACTCCACCAACCGGCCGAACCGACTCCGCCAACCAGCCGAACCCCTCTGCAGCTCCCTAGGCCGCCAACTTATCTTTATTTTCCCTGTTTTATCAGTCTTGACAAACTTTGTTAAATTTGCACAATTCCACCTCCGGGGTGTATTTTCATACTTTGTTGAATGCTGGCCAAGGGCCTTTTGTTATGCAAATACGCTTTCTCTGAAGTTATGCTTTGCCGAGTTCTGTCTTATCTTGTTTTCTGCCCCTTGGCCTTTTCCTTTGCCGCCTTCCCTTGGCTGCTGACTTGCCAGGAAACAGCCGCTCTGTGGACTGTTGGCTGGTCAAGTATTTGCTGCTTTTGGGAAGGCAAGTACTTAGCCGACTAGAGCGTTTAACAAGTTAAGTAGAAACCGGCCGGCCGGTTGTTTCGGTAGCCGACCGACGAGGCGGGAAGCCGGCCTGAACTATGTGCATGCTTGGGGTCCTTAGCCATTGTTCATGTGGACACCCTTTCCTGCCTGTTACTCCTGCCCTCCAGACAGTCGCTCTGCGAGCTACGGCTTCTGGCAGGAGAGGTCTTGGGTGCCAACACACTACTTGCCCGACTGCAGGAAGCACCACATAGTACAAGGCGGCGAGTTCTTGGGCCGACTGGTCGAGCCCGGTGCCAGGCGGAAATAATGAAATGATGCATTCATGGTCATAACATTTATCATATATAGAAAAGAGGGTAGTCCCCGAGCTCTTCTCGGGGGACCCAGAGTCTTCATACTTAATACAAAAGGTAGCGTGGTACATACCGCATCAACTATAAAATCTTCGAAGGAGGTTTGCATTCCATGGCCGCTCTGTCTCTTTGCCGGAGTCGTCTCTCTTGCATGCTCTGGGCTTCTGAGCATCGATCAAGTAGTAGGAGTCGTTGCCCAAAACTTTGCTAACGATGAACGGGCCTTCCCAAGGTGCCTAGAGCTTGTGCTGGCCGGCTGTTCGTTGGATCAGTCGGAGCACAAGGTCTCCCTCCTGGAAAGATCTTGGCTTGACCTTCCGGTTGTAGTAGCGGCATGGGCTCTGCTGGTAGATGGCGGACCGGCTGAGTGCTAACAGCCCACCCTCCTCCAATAGATCGACGCCGTCTTCACGTGCTTCTTTTGCTTCCGCCTCGGTGTACATGGTGACGCGATGTGAGTCGAACTCAATGTCCATCGGATGATGGCCTCGGCACCGTAGACGAGGAAGAATGGAGTAAATCTGGTTGACTTATTCGGAGTGGTGTGGAGGCTCCAGAGGACGGCCGGCAGCTCATCAATCCAGCAGCCGGCCGACCGGTCCAGTGGCTCGACCAGTCGGTGTTTGACACCGGAAAGGATGAGGCCATTTGCTCGCAAGCTCAACCTGGCCGTTTGACTGTGGATGGGCAACGGACACTAGGTCCAGACGGATGCCCTGTGTCGTGCAGAAACGGGCCAAGGCTGCTTTGGCAAAATTTGTGCCATTATCCGTGATGATGCTGTGTGGTACTCCATACCGAGAGGTGATATCTGCAATAAAGGTCACGGCAGTCGGACCATTCAAATTCTTGATTGGCTTTGCTTCTATCCATAATGAATTTTTCCACGGCGACAAGCAGATGGGTCATGTCGCCGCGTGCTGTCTTGAATGGTCCCACCATATCCAAGCCCAAGACAGCAAAAGGCCATGTTAAGGGGATGGTCTTGAGTGTAGAAGCCGGTAGATGTTGCTTCGGGCTGAACTTCTGGCACCCTTTGCAATGCTTGACTAGATCCTTGGCATCCTCCAAAGCAGTCGGCCAGAAGAAATCGTGGCGAAAAGCTTTGGCCAGGAGTGACCTGGAAGCCGCGTTGTGGCCGCACTTGCCTTGGTGGATGTCTTTCAGGATTTCTTGGCCTTTCTCCGGCTCCACACAACACTGGTACACACCAGTGACACTGCGCCTCACAAGTTCTCTGTTGACAATGGTGTATGCTGCTGCTCAACGTTGCACTTGCCAGGCTGAGATGTCATCACTCGGCAGCTCTTTGTTCACCAGAAAGTTGAGGATCAGCGGCGCCCATGAAGGTGTTGCTATTTCTTCGACTGCCAGAACTGCAACTTGCACGAGGGCGGTTGGGTTGGGAGGTGGAGGGGTGGAGGCGGCCGCCGCTTGCTATGTTAATGAAGTCCTCGGGCCGACTGTCGCAGCCCCCAGGCCAAGTTCTGAAGTTCCCTGGCCGGGTGCGCCTGCTGCAGTCCCCGAGCCGCTTGGTGAAGTCCCCGGGCCGACTGTTGTAGTCCTTGAGCCGGATCTGACTTCTTCTGGAGGGGCTAGCACAAAGATGGATTCAGATTCTGGAAAAGGCTTGATTGATGGCTCGAGCAGGCGCTGAAGGGAGACACCAGCTGGTATTGCTTGCCGGGTAGAGCCGATTCGTGCCAAGGCATCTGCTTGCTCATTGTCAGTTCTTGGCACGTGAAGGAACTCGCACCCATCGAAGTATCCACTAAGTTGCTAGACGAAAAAACGGTAGCTTTCCATGTTTGCATCCTTGGCATCCGAGTCGCCAGAAGACTGCTGGACCACCAAGTCGGAGTCGCTCTAGCACAGGATCCGGCGGATGCCGATTTCCTTGGCCAGCCGGAGGCCGTGTATTAGTGCTTCACACTTGGCCACATTTTTGGAGGCGGCAAGATGGATTTGCAACGTGTACTTGAGCTTGTCGCCTTTGGGAGAGGTGAGGATGATGTCGGCTCCCAAACCAGTGTGCATCTTTGAACCATTAAAATGCATTCGCCAGTGGGTGGAGTCCGGCGCTGGCGGCAGGTACTGGGTCTTGGCCTAGTTGATGAGGAAGTCGGCCAGTGCATGGTGCGGGGCTGGTAGTAGATGGTGTAGGGGGCCAACTCGATTGCCCATTTGGCCACTCGGCCAGAAGCATCTCTGTTGCCAATGATCTCAGCAAGGGGAGCAGTGCAGACAACAGTGATTGGGTGCTCTTGAAAGTATGGCTTCAGCTTCCTGGCGGCGAAATGCATGCCGTAGCACATCTTTTGATAGTGGAGGTAGTTCAGCTTGGAGTCAGACAATACTTCACTCAGGTAATACACCAGCATCTGGACTGGTAACGCCTTGCCGCCTTCCTTGTGCTCCACCACTATGACTGTGCTGACCACCCGGCTGGTGGCGGTGATGTAAAGGTACATGGGCTCTTTAGCAGTCGGAGCCGCCAAGACAGGCGGCGTGGTCAACATCTTTTTTAGCTGCAGAAAAGCGTCACCCGCCTGGTCATTCCACTCAAAATGAGTGGTCTTCTTCATGAGTTGGTACAGGGGAAGAGCCTTCTCGCCCAGCCGACTGATGAACCGGCTGATGGATGCTAAGCAGTCGTTGAATTTCTGGACACCTCGCAGTCGGGTGGGCTTCTCCATCCTCTCGATGGCTTTGATCTTCACAGGGTTGCACTCAATGTCGCGTTCTAAGACCAGGCAGCCAAGGAGCTGGCCGGCTGGTACTCCGAACACGCACTTTTCCGGATTGAGCTTGCATTGAAATCGGCGTAGATTTTCAAAGGTTTCCTTGAGGTCTTCGAGGAGTTTGTTGTACCTCTCTTTCTTCACCATGATATCATCTACGTAGACGTGGGCATTTCTGCCGAGTTGCTTGACGAGGCACTTCTGCATGCAACGGTGAAAAGTGGCACCGGCATTCCTCAGGCCGAATGTCATGGTCAGGTAACAAAAGGCTCCAAATGGTGTGATGAATGCGGTCTTCAGATGGTCTGCCGGGTTAAGCTTGATCTGGTGATACCCTCAGTAGGCATCCAGGAAACTCAACAGCTCACATCCGGCTGTGGAGTCTATCACTTGGTCTATCCGTGGCAAAGCAAACGGATCCTTTGGGCAGGCCTTGTTGAGGCTGGTGTAATCAATGCACATGCGCCACTTGTTGTTCTTCTTTAGCACTAGGACTGGGTTGGCGAGCCATTCTGGGAAGAAAACTCCCATAATGAAGCCGGCTGCCAACAGATGGGCAATCTCTTCTCCAACGATTCTCCTCTTCTCCTCTGACAGTCGGCGGAGGGGTTGCTTGACTGGCTTGTCACCTTCTTTGGCATGTAGTTTGTGCTCAGCGAAATCCGTCAGGATACCCGGCATGTCTTTGGGAGACGATGCAAAAAATGGCCCGATTCTCACGGAGGAAATCGACAAGCTTGCTTTCCTATTTGCTGTCAAGGTTTGCACCTATCACAGCGTACCTCTCCGGATGCTCTCGGTCCAACGGTATCTTCTTTATCTCCTTGGCCGGCTTGAAGGATCCTTCGGCTTCCGACTCCTTGGGATCATGGGGGATGTCCAGGTGCTTGCCGGCCAAGGCCACAACCCAGTCAAGGAGCCGCTTTTCGGCAGTGATCACAAGTTACTCGGCCAACCGGTTGTTGGCGGCCGCGTAGTCGGACGACTTCTGATAATCTCCGGAGATGGTGATGAATCCCTTGGCGCTTGGCATCTTCATCTTGAGGTAGGCATAATGTGGCACCGCCATGAACTTGGCTAAAGCAGGTCGGCCAAATAGCGCGTTGTACGGGCTTTCCAAGTCGACCACCTCAAACCATATGGGCTCTCGGCGGAAATGATCTTTATCCCCGAAGAGGACATCTATTTGGATCTTGCCAATTGGTGTGTGAGAAAGGCCAGGAACCATGCCGTGGAAGATAGTCCGACTGGGCAGGAGATGCTTGGGTTTGATCTTCAACTTCTCCATGGTGTCGCGGTATAGGATGTTGATGTTGTTGCCGCCATCTATCAAGATTCGTGAGAAACAAGCAGCTTGCCTCTCTGTGGCGAAGGTGGCCTCCAACACCAAAGCGTAAGAACCCGGAGAGGGCATCACCTCCGGGTGATCAGCCCGGCTCCAACTGATCAGTCTCTCTGACCAGTGCATGAACTCTGGGGCTTCAATGGCTACAACGTTCACCTCATGAGACTGTCGATGTCGGCTGCGCCTGTCATCGGCCACACTGGTGAAAAAAAATATGCTCCATGTTCTTCAAGCAATCACGGTGTTGATTGCTGGATGGGCCGCCAGCTGCTGAGGAGGCGGAGGCGGAGGCGGCTGACCAGCAGGCGGCGGTGGTTGTAGCCCTTCGCCCTTGGAGATTCGTGTGGGCCAATGACACTTCCGGGTGGTGTGGTTGGACGATCCCCGCTGCTGTGGAACATGCAAGGAGCCTCAAGAGTCTGTTCATAGGGGAAGGCGGGTAACCAGTTGGGCTTGCCACCCTTCTGGCGCTTGGGAGGAGGTTGTCTTTCCAGCTGCCGGTCTTCGACTGCTGCCACCTGTCGGCTGGTGGAAACCGGGATCGGGGATTTCCTCTTGTTGTCACTTTGCTGATGTCACCGACTAGTGTCGCCAGCTGGGGTACGAGGAGCTTGAGGAGCCATGATGAGGACATGACTACTTTGGGTACGACCAAAAATATTGCATACATGCATATTTGTCAGGTGATTTCTAGTGCAAACTATTCAATAATCTATTTATGTTATCCAGAACAAAAATACTTCACACACTTTTGTGTTTTGTCTAATTGTAGGTGTATGGGACATTTGTACAATCCACATATGAAGATAAGGGAAAAGCAGAAGTTTAGGTCCTGTTCAAAAAGTCCTCTCACGTCACTTTTGGGCCAAGAGAAGATAGAGTCCAAGTCTCTCACGTTCTGGATTCATATTCGGACTGCGCACACATACCTCACTCAAAACGTCAACAAATTTTTCATACGAACTCCAAATTGGGTGATTTTTTTGTTAGAAAGTAGATTTCATGCTCTTTCCAACCCAATTGGAATCACCTTCAAATCCGTCCAGAGCATTGAGATATCTTCGAAAGAATCTGACGCTGCAGCAGAATCCGAGTCAAACAACAAGTCCAAAGGTGTTGCACCACCTCCACATGGGCCCATGAGCCTTGTACGACCCAGGGTTAGTTTTAGGATGCCTTGGGATGTCCTTCCACCTCCTTGGCCTCCACCCCTTGCTCCTATATAAGTAGTTCCATCTACTAGTTTTTCCTTAGGATTTGTTTAGTTAAAAGTTAGCCATTGCAACTTCGTGTACTACGTTTGTGTCCAACGACTAGACCAAGACAGCTTACGGATCCCCACCATTATCAATACTTCATATATATTCGCAGTATTCAGATTGCTTTGTCATATTCTTGCTCGTTCTTTGATTGCTTGCAGTAATAGACCTTCGTGGTCAGGCTGACCATGCTTCCGGCATCGTCAGTAACCTCAGGAGATTGGTTTAGCGATTGCTAAGGCACGACGTCGTGCACGTTTGTAGTCGGGTCGTCAAAGTCGACTCCACCAAATCGATAGTTATCATCTCATCAAAAGATCGGGACCCTCGCCTCTATCAGGAGTCGGCCGTGGCATACTTGTCCGCTATGATTAGTAGCTCATAGAGGGTCGTCGGCTCGTCGCAGAGGAGCCGGTGTTTGAGAAAAGTGCCTTCTCTGCACCCGGCCATGAAGTACTCGATGGCCTGCACCTCATTCACGCCCTCGAAATAGTTGCGCAACTCGGCCCAACGTGTGAGGTAGTCGCGAGTCAATTCGTTGGGGCCTTGGACGCACAAGGAGAGCTGGCGAGGTTTGGGCGGCCGCTTGTATGTGCTAGTGAACTTGCGGACGAAGGCCTCAGTGAAATCCAGCCAGCTGTTGATGTTGCGGGGCTTTAGGCTATTCAGCCATGTCCGGGCGGTGCCCTGGAGCATCAGTGGAACATACTTCACGGCAACGCACTTGTTGCCGTTTGCTATCCTGATGGCTGTCCTCCGGTTTCACGGAGACGGTATATACTTGGGCGTATCTCTTGGGAGCGTGAACCCTTTGGGGAAGGACTCATCAATAATGCAGGGGCCCAAGCAAGGCGAGCCCAGCGTGCCTTCTTCTTCTAGCGCCAGGGATCGGTTGAGACGATCGATCTGGTGGCGGGCATCATTCTCTCTGATTCCTTCTCGAGGGCCAAGCCGGCCTCCAAGACTCGGGTGGTCGACAGGCGGCAGAGACACGCGCCTTTCTCTGCGCTGACAAGGTCGGTAGCCGGCTGGTCGTTCCACCGCACGAGGGCGACCGGCTTGGTTGCGCTCGATGGTGATGTGCGTCCGGCTGCGGCTGGCAGCCGGCTCCTTGTCTCGTCGTCCATGGTTGCCATCAGTCAGTGTCCAGGACGTCGTGCCATGCTCCTGGCGGGGAGGCGTGTCATCGTTCCGCCGATTGGGGTCCTCGACGCGGCAGCCGGCTTCTTGCTGCTCGGCAGCCGCATCGATGAGTCGCTGGACGCGTTCCATCATATGGCGACGCTCGTCGCCTTCGAGGTTGTCCAGCTCATCTGCTGCCGCTTGGGTGGCTCATATGTTCTCCATAGTTGTGGCGTAGATGGGGCGATCAGCCCTGAACGTGCTGGCAATGGCCGTGCCGCGCTGCCGAACCGTACCGACGCGGTTGTGCCTGCCAACGGTGTGGTCCATCTCGCGCTGATAAGCCTCCGAAAGGTGTCTCATGCTAGATAGCTTCCCGGCGCTCTGGACAAGATGGACGCGGCGGGCTTCCAGCGTCTCGGCGTCGGCATCGTCAGCGATGGGTGCGGACAGGTCTTGCAGCGTTGTCTGGAGCCGGTCCCGGGTACCGTCACCGGAAATTCCATCATGGCAGATGACGAGCACCTCCATGACGGTGCTCCCGCAGCTGTCAGCGCGAGGGAGAGGATCATCAACAATCACCACGTTGGTAGGGAATGCGTCGAGCAACGCTGTGTCGGAGTCGACAAGCATCGGATCGGTGGAGCCAACCGACTCCAAGTCGGCGGCCGGCTCGTTGGCGACGTGAAGCTAGTCGAGGAGGTTGACGAGACGGCTCTCAGGACCGTCTTTGCCTGCGTCGGATGCAGGCTCGTCGGAGAGGCGGATGTCGCCAACAAGGTCGGCGAGGCAGCTCGCCGCGCAGGCGACCTCCACGCAATGCAACGCGTCGGCGCAAACGCCATCCGGCGTGCTTGGCTGGCTGCGCTTGGCAGGGAGGAAGAGGGTTCCCGTCCAGAACATATCTCCGGACGACGGTGCACCTAGCCCCACAGTGGGCGCCAAATGTCGGGGGTTTGGTGCGACATATGCCAAGGGATGGCTAATCATGATGGGGGCTAGTAAGACGTCGCCAGTGCCAGGAAACGGGATGAGGCGAACATGATGAGAACATCAATACCATTGTTACCCCCACAGCCCATGCTGTTATACATACTGGACCAATTACTAGAGCTCGCGCACACCAATTAAATTATTAGGTACTTTTGTTTCTTGGTAATGATTCTAATGTTCATGAGAATACGATGTTGCCTAAATTTGATACAATTGTTTTGCTTACAAATGAAGGGCCTAGCTTGGACAAGAAAGATGAACCTTGGAGCAAGTTCAAGCATGGAGATGATGGCATGCGCAAGGGGAAAAAGAACGGAATTACAAGTGGTGATTCCAGGACATTGAAGCCACCATAATGAGTGCATGAAGCCTTGGACGAAATATAAAAGATGCCACTTCATAAATTTCGTCCAGAGACTATTCTAGGTGCTGCGTCACCTTATTATTGGGGCCAGGCCCATGTATTTTCGAAATACTTAAGTATAGGCTGTTTTTAGAGTCCGTATGTGTGGGGAAACAAGAGTTAGGGTTGGTTTCGGACCCCTCCACCAAGGGCCACGAAATTCCCCCTCTCTCATCCATATATAAAGCCCTTAGGGCATCGTTTAGACTTTGTGTTTTGTTTAGATTAAAAGTTCGCCATAGCTGCAACTTCGCGTACTTCATTTGTGTCCAACGACCAGACCAAGACGTCACAGAACCCCACCTTCATTAATAAAGCTTTCCTCTTTATTCGCAATATCCAGATTGCAATCTCACTTTCTTGCGTGTTCTTCGTTCGCACGCAGGAAATAGACCCTCGTGGTTAGGTTGATCGTGCTCCGGCGTGGTCAATAACCCTCAGAAGTTGGTTTAGCGATTGATAAGGCACGACGTCTTCGCACGTTCGTAGTCGGATCGTCAAAGTCGACTCCCACAGAAAACGATATCTATCTCATAGAAACATCGGGACACCTTCGCCTCTATGAAGTGGTATCCGATTTCCAGGTTGCTCGGTGAGATTTTACAGTTTTTCGTAGTTTAGATCGAGTCTGTTCTTCATACCTATAGTCCACGAAAAAGCCAAAAAAAATTAGGGTTAGTTCATCCTATCCAAGACAATCTGAGCCTTTGCATAATATTTTCTGTATTTGCTTTGTTGAATCTGTGGTTGCATCGTTGTGTCAAGTTGCTGGTCTTAGCATCTAGTCCTTTAGAGTTTCGAGTTATGTTCACAGGTTGTCACGTCGCTGCTGCCATATATCACCACCGCATCATCATCATCGCTCCTGCCATATACCACCACCACACCAACTTCATGGTCGCTGCCATATTCACCACCACATATTCACCACCAATGCGAGTCCATATACACCACCACATATCCGCCGCCATCACGCCAATCCGAGTCCACCTGCAACATATATCCGCCACCAGTCCGATTTCCACCAGATTCATCGCCGCCACCAGTTCGAGATTCCACTAGATTCATCTTCGCCACTAGTCCTAGTCCGAGTCCATTAATTGTTCCTTTGTTTTTGATTTCCAGATCACGCGATAATCCGAGTTGTGATAGAGTAGGACTCCCCAACTTTTGGGCCATCCATAGAAGAAAAATAGTTCCAAATTAAAAAAAACTAAGTCTAGAAAATTCTGGCTGGGCGGTTTTTAGACAAGTTGTAGACTTTTTGTAGACTTTTTCGAAAAAAAATTGTGGAGCAAAAAAAAGAGGAAAAAGTGCAAAAAACTGAAAAAAAGAAAAAAAAATTAAGAGCGTGCTCCTCACTACTAGGAAAAGGGCTATAGATAATATGGACACTAATGGCGCACCAGACATGTGGTGCGCCACTACTATATAGCAGTGGCGCTCCATGTGTTGTCGCGCCATTAGTGTGATAGACACTAATGACGCACCACGCCCATGGTGCACCACTACTAACATATTTTTTCCAAAAATACTAATGGCGCACCAGGGAACAGTGCGCCATTACTAGTTTAACTAGTAATGGCGCACCACTCACCACGTGCGCCACTACTATCATTTTTTTGCAAAACTACTAATGGCGCACCACCAGCTGGTGCGCCATTAGTAACCAGGGTTACTAATGGCGCATTTGTAGGTGGTGCGCCATTAGTAACCTGGGACCAGCTAGATATTTTGGACAGCCACCTACACACTCACTTTCCCCACTTCATTCTCTCCACCTCCTCCTCCAAGCTTGTCTCGGCTGCCTCCTCCTCCTCACCTCATTTGCACCATAGATTCATCCAAATTAAGTGGTTAAATTACCTTTTTTGATAGGTAAGTAAGGGGAAAGCTTCTTTATGTTGTAGATCTACTTTTTTTCTCCCTCCAACAACGTGCACATGCACTTTTTATGGCCTAGCTAGATCTATGTATGTTTGTGGTGTTGCATATGTTTGTGGTGTTGCATATATGTTTGTGTTTGCAGGTACCGGTATTTGAAATGCGATAGTTGCCAATATTTTTGCGGAATGTTGATTCATTTCCGTTTCGGCAAGAATTTTGGCACTATGCATTCTTTTTGGTCCTATTTTTAGGGAAAGTCATGCCAAATTTTTTTCTTGGTTCTAAAATATCGTTTTGCCTACCCCGCAGGCGACCATGGTCCGCACGACGATCGAAGGCATCAGTGAATAGGTTTTTGAGCTCCGCGAAGGCCGAGATGCTTCAAAAAAAGAGACGGAGATAAGATGTCCGTGTCGAAGATGCAAGCTGAAGAGCCTTATTGCGGACCCGGATTCCGGGCAGGTGCGGGACCACCTGCTCTTGCGTGGTTTCATGGATGGCTATCGGTGGCAAGGTGATGAAGATGACTATGAAGTCGTCCATGGGGGCCGGGCAAGAAATGAGGAAGGGCAGCAAGACAACCACCGCGGCGAGGGCGGGCGAGAAGACGAAGAATCTCCAGGACATGATCACGACGGTGATGCTGTACACAGTCATCATGTAGAAGATGCCGTACATGATGATGAGGAAGATCAAGACGAAGGGCATGATCATGAAGATGAAGATGCCGGAGCAGACGACGATGGAGGGCTGGGTGCAGGACCCTCATATTCAAGAGCTGCTTCTCAAGCAGACGGATAACGCAAGAGCTGCCGCCCGAGAGAAAGCCAAGATGGATCAACTTGAGTTAGACGCGGTTACTCCATTGTATGAAGGATGCAGGCCCGAGGATACCCGCCTGAAAGTAACGCTCATGGCTCTGGAGATGAAGGTAAAACACAAAATGACCGACGCATGCTTCGACGAGAACATGTCATTCTGGCACGAACGTCTTCCCAAGGGGAACAAGTGCCCGACCAGTTTGGAGGAGGCGAAGAAAATCGTGTGTCCTCTGGATTTACCGCACGTGAAATACCATGTGTGCATGAACAATTGCATCATTTATCGGGACGAGCACGCGGAGTCTACCATATGTCCGGTGTGCGGCGTCACTCGATACAAGAAGAGGAAGAAAGCTCCTCGAAAAGTGGTGTGAAGATAAATAAAATGACGCAAGGATGGGAGCCAGTGGCAAGCGTTGAACTTCGAACACCTAGAATTTGGGAATGATCCAAGGAACATCGTGCTGGGCGCGAGCACCGATGGAGTCAATCCGTTTGGCAGCCAGAGAAGCACACATAGCACCTGGCCTGTGTTTGTGTGGATGTACAACCTTCCCCCCTGGTTGAGCATGAAGAGGAAGTACATTCACATGAGTATGCTAAAAAGGCCGAAACAACTAGGGAACGACATCAATCTGTATCTGGGGCTGCTGAAAGAGGAGCTAGACACGCTGTGGAAAATGCCAGCCTATACATGGGACAGCGTAGAGAAAGAATATTTCCCTATGAGAGCCGCACTGGTCACGACGGTGCAGGACTATCTCGGTTACGGATATGTCGCGCGGCAGGTGGTCCATGGATTTTCTGGATGCGTCAGGTGCATGGATGACACAACGTATCGTCAGCTAGATAGAGATCCCAGGTCTTCGAAAACCGTGTTCATGGGACATCGAAGGTGGCTTCGCAACATGACCCGTGGAGAAAATGCAAGGTTTTGTTCGATGGTGAAACCGAACCCCGAAGTCGCCCGCGTACGAGGAGCGGCGATGAAATAGACGAGCTGTTGAAAAATTGGAAAGATTGCCCACTGTCGGGAAAGAAGAAAAAGACGCCAGAGCCGGGAAAGAAGCGAAAGGCGCCAGAGCCGGTGCTGAAGGTATGGAAAACGAGGTCTGTTTTCTGGGACTTGCCGTACTGGAAGATCCACCGTGTGCCTCACAGCCTTAATGTCATGCAAAGCATGAAGAACGTGTGCGAGAGTCCGCTTGGTACCCTGCTCAACATGCCAGAGAGGACCAAAGATGGGCCGAAAGCAAGGGCAGAATTGAAATCAATGGGCATCAGGGAGGAGCTTCATGCTAATGATGATGATGATGAGGCGAAGCAGGACACGGAAAGTCGTCGCAAAGGCAAAAAGGCCAAGAAGACCAGAAATGACTTCCCTCCCGCGTTCTTCACTCTAAGTCAGGAGGAGATCGATCAGTTTTTCACCTGCCTCGTAGGAGTAAAACTTCCTTACGGTTACGCGGGGATGATAAGCAGATACCTAGACTCAGCAAAACAGAAGTTCAGCGGGATCAAGTCTCATGACTGTCACGTGTTGATGATGCAAATACTTCTAGTTGCAATCCGTGGGATCATGGATGCGCACGTCCGTCAAACGCTATTTGGCCTATGCAACTTTTTCGACATCATCTCTCGGAAGTCGGTTGGCATGAGGCAACTAAGAAGGCTACATGAAGAGATCGTGGTGATGCTATGCGACCTTGAGATGTACTTCCTGCCCGCATTCTTCGACGTTATGGTGCGTCTGCTGGTCCATATTGTGGAGGATATCATCCAACACAGGCCGACGTTCCTGCACAACATGATGCCGTTCGAAAGGATGAATGGTGTCATCAAAGGATACGTTTGCAACATGTCACGTCCAGAGGGAAGCATAGCCAGGGGCTTTCTGACCGAAGAGTGCATCTCCTACTGCACGAATCATCTAGGCATCGAGAACCCCGTTGGTCTGCCCGTCCATAGGCACCTCGGCAAGCTCACTGGATGGGGTCACCGCGAGGGTCGCCGCGAAATGCATGTCGACTTCGAGGGTCGACTCGCCGACTTTGAAAGAGCAAACCTAGTCGCGCTACAACACATAGACGTGGTCGATCCTTGGGTGGTAGAGCACAAAACCTTTATTGAGAAGACGTACAATGACCGAGGCCAACAGAGGATGGACGGAGATATAATCAAAGAGCACAACTCATGTTTCACGCGTTGGTTCAAGCAGAAGCTTCTGTCGTACCCTTTACATGAGGATTCTTCCGTGGAAGAACAACTCATATTTGCCATGTCATAGGGCACCAAGCACAACCTGATGACGTATGAGGCATGCGATATCAACGGCTACACATTCTACACCGAGGGAAAGGACATGAAGAGCGATGGTTATCAGAACTCCGGGGTAACGATGGAATCCTACACCAGTAACGACATGGACGGATACTACGGAAGGATCGAGGAGATCTGGGAGCTGAGCTATGCTGGAGAGAAGGTCCCGATGTTCCGTGTTAGATGGGCCAAGAGTGTCATAAAAGAAGACCGGTATTTCACCACCATGGTTATACCCGAAGCCAAATACAAGACCGCGGGCGCAAACGTCACCGCAAAAAATGAGCCACGGGTACTGGCTTCCCAAGTAGACCAATGCTTCTTCATTACCGACCCGTCAAAGCCCAGTCATGTTGTCGTGAGGAGAGGCAAAACGAAGATCATCGGAATGGATGGAGTCGCTAATGGGCAAGACATCGACAAGTACGACGACCCGAAGATGGAACATGACGACGACGATGAAGTACCAGCATACCCCACAAGAAGAAGCAGGACCACCCTACCTAAAGGACGTCTGTTGAACAGAAGAACTCCATTTACGAAAAATAAGGGCACGAAGATTGTGAACAGATAGCTAGCTAAGATCGATTGTATTTAAATTGTAGCCATCATTTCTCGATTGTATTTCGACATATTGAAATGATATTTCTTCTATTCTAGTGTACTCATGAATATTTATTTATGTTTATTATGGTATTGAATTTCTAATTCACAAAAAGTATTGAATTTGTTAATATTTTTTGAACTCGTGAATATTTTTAAATTTAATTCATGGGCACTTTTTGAATTCATGAATATTTTTCAATTTTGATGATATTTTTTCATATTCAATATGAAAAAATATTGAATATTCATGAGGACACTCGATCTCGAACCCCTCCATCTCGATCGCTATCCCCCCTCGCCAGATCCCCCTCGCCACCGAGCACCCCCCGCACCCTCCCCCGCTCCACCGCCGCCGAGCACCCCCCGCACCCTCCCCCACTCCACCGCCGGCGACGACCCCCCACACCCTCCTCCGCTCCATCGCCGCCAACCACCCCTCTCGCCTCTCTCCCCTTCTGATCAAGTTTTTATCAGAGAGTATGGGACAAGAATCATGTATTTTCATCAGAAGAAAGGAACACTTCTTGTATTTTTGTAGGCATGTATATCTGTGATGTATATTTTGTCTCCTGCTAAAATCTGAGATTGCAATTTGTTATAATTACTTAGTTTTAGTCACAGCAACAGCCATTTGTACTGTAGTAGCCGTATATGTTGAGGTCATGCATTTTTTTGACATATGACGTAGTACTGCCTTTGTTAAGTCCTGGCTCTCATATGGGATGAGTATTTCATTAGAGAAATACAGCACTTCTTGTATTTTTGCTTGTTTGCAGGCATGAAGCACTGTGATGTATGTTTTGAGTATTAGCTGTTAGGAATGCCCATCACGCGGGAGGAAGAACCATGCCACCATATAATCTGTTGTCGTAAAAATTGTAGTGGATATCCTGCTCTAGGTTGTTACATGCAAGTACTTGCTTGCCAAAGAAGTTGTATAAAATGGTAAATAATTAGCTTTTATCTGATTTACTGAACACCGCATGTAAAATGATCAAACCATCTCGCTACTATTAAAGAGAGACTCTAGGTTGCTACCAACTTTAGAAGGCCAGTGTTGTCAATTTATTCATTTCGTGCAGACTTTCTAGTATTGTTGAACTTAAATTCCGTTTGTTATCTAGAGCATTCAAAATCACTGTAATCTGATGGACCGGACTGAAACTAGGTGAACCAATGAGCAATTTCCCTCATAGGAAAATTACAAGCAAGGTTCCAGGTGCCAGTACTGCGAAGTGCTAATTATGCTGGTCCCTGGCACAACGAGTCATTCTTGCTCCACACGTCAGTAACTTTGCTTGTTTGCTGGGTTTTGTCTGCGACCATCATGTCGTGATGATTTTGTAGGTACCCCGAGAGGCCCTTGAGTTTGCCAGAATGTCGATTAACTTCCGTTCCGGCAAATTCGGGTACTCCATATGCCCTATTTTCAGCAAAGGTCATGCTGAAATTTTTTGTGAATTTTAGCATGACTTTGCTAAAAATAGGACATATGGGGTACTTGCGACTAATGCATGGGCCGGGGTATCTCAGTACTTAATTAAGTAGGATCAACTGCCCCTTTATTCTTGCTGCATTAAACCATAGGTGGCAATAGTGCTAAGTGATTAGGCCCAACCTAGAATTATCCTTCCCTTTTCTTGATAGGGTATATTATTAGAAGATACCCATATATATCAGCCAACCTAGGGTGCCTCGGCATCGATAAACCCTAAATGATAAAAGCTTAGCTTTTAGGATGCCTCAGTGTCGACAAACCATAAATTATAAAACCTTGGCTTTTAGGGTGCCTCGGCATCGACAAATCCTAAATGATAAAAACTTAGCTTTTAGGATGCCTCGGTGTCGACAAACCCTAAATGATGAGACCATGATCTTGTTCCTTGACAATAACCAACTTATTGACAAAACTTTTTTCCTATTTAGAGAGAAACATGGCCCACAACGATGAGGCCGGCGGTTCGGGCAAGCAATTCTGGGAGCTATCCCAGGAGATGGAGGAAGAACCTCACCGCTATGAGGACGCTGCGGAAGACACCGATCCTGACTACACAACCCCTAGTGGCATCGGGGATGACACCACTGATGGTGCCGCCGAGGATGCCACCACTGATGATGGCAGCGCACGCACAGATGGCAGCCAACCGAGGAGGCAACGGAAGGAACGGTGCCCAAACATGCTCGACACCGTCAAGGAGGAATTTACGGAAGTGAACTCTGATGGGCATCCAACGGCGCCCAAAGAATTAGTCAAGGGGTACTCGGTTCAGCTTGGGTGAATTCTTTGGAGCACCACCTCGATCAACACCGAGAACCTAAGGCATAAGGACCGAGGGAATTTGCGCAGCCTCCTCTTCACGAAGCTGCATGAACGATACAAGTTCCCCGTTGACTTTGCAAACACATGCCTCTCAGGGAATAAAGTGAACAGTGCCGCCCTCAGGAGGATAAGCACGGCCCTGTCTACTTGGAGAAGCACGGTGAAGAGAATGATTGACAAAGGTGATAGTTATGAGAAGATCAAGGCGAAAAATCCTTCGATCAACGAAGATGACTACAAGGAGTTCAAGATCAAGTGCGAGAGCAGCACAACCGTGGAATCAAGTCAGTGGGGGAAAGAAATGCGGGAGTTGAACTTAGGGGTCCACCAACTCGGTCTCGGTGGTTACAGAGTGGCTGAGCCTATATGGGACAAGGAGGACGCAGAGCGTGCCGAGCAAGGCCTACCGCCCCGCTTCGATAAATACTATGACAAGTAGACCAGGAACTATGTCAGGGCCCGGTACAAGGAGGACCCGGTAACAAAGGAGCTTACGACGGATCCGAAGACCAGGGCGCTTGAGCGTGTTCTGGTAAGGAATACACCCCCGCGTAATTAGCTCCATATGGTTGCATTCTAATTAATGAAGCCAAATTTCTAAATGGTTCACATTCCTTCCGCAGGGGACTGAAAGCAGTAGCACGGGGTCGTCTCAGAACTCCCCTTGGACATCACTCTAAATAGGGCATTGAACGTAATGAAAAAGAAGGATAATCTCAGTAAGCCGTCGCTAGCTGGTCGTGTGGCCGGCAAAGGCTTGTCCACAACATGGTCGTCATACTACAACGCTGGTGGGCGAAAGGAGAGAAAGACCAGCTCAGAAAGCCAGTCGCGCGAGGTTCAAGAACTCTAGGCACAAGTGCCATGGATTCCGGAGATTGTCCAAGAGAAAGTGCAACAACAACTGGGAACGACGCTCACCGCCATTGTGCCTACCTTGATTCAAGGGCTGACGACGTGGATTGCGGGCGGCCAACAGGGGCCGCCTCCGGTTCCCAGCTTCACAGCCAGCAACTCGCACAATGCGTAGGCGGCGCCATTGGTGTCTCCGGCGGGGGCGGTATTGGTGTCTCAGACGCTGGCACGGGCATTGGAGCTTAATGCACACGGGTGTAAGTCGGCCGGCACCTCGGCAGCAAGCGGCCCCTCCGTCAGTTGCACGCCCGCTCTTGGCGGTGCCTCGACATTTGCCGAGCTCGATGCCATCACGGTAACTAAGCCTCTCGGCCGATGACTTCATCTCCTTGCCTTTGACTGGGCATCCCTAACTCCCTACATGTTTTCGCAAGGCGCCGCCGACGTTTCATGCACTCTCTTGCACTTCCTGAGTGGCGAGTTGATCGATGTCGCCAAGGGCAGAATCGTTCAACCAGGCAACCCCATGTTCCACGGTAATCCGATGCCATCCACCGTGTATAGGGTTGAACTGGTTCGGGTGCTGCTAGGTTGCGACGAGTTGTTACCTCCGATTCGACCCGCTGGGGCCGACGAAGATGATGTGATGACCCTTAGCGCCTGCGTAAGCTGGCCCCTGCTTTTGCCGAAGAGCCAGATTCGTTTGGGGGCGGGGGACACCACCCCACAGAGAACACCGCTAGTCGTGCCTGCGCCATGCCATGGCAAGACCGCCGCAATGCTACCGGACATGCCGGACATCCCTATGGCACAGGATCCGAACATGCATATGGCACAGGATCCGGACGATGACGACAATGACGACGGTATATTTACCAATGTCGATAAGCAGTTTGCCGAACATGGGTACGGTGACGAATTCTTCGGGCCTCCTTCTCAAGACCCAACCCTGAAAAAGACGACCGCGATCTAGCTGGTACCCCGGAGAAACCCAATTGCAACAGGCGTCGTCTGGCGTTCAGTTCTTAGGAGACGCCTCCAGCTGCCGCCTTCACCGAGCCTCAGATAGCCGAGGTGCAAAATATTATCAGCCCCAACACACTCAAGAAGGCGGTCTGTGAGCAGAACTCGATCCCATTACAACAGAAGAAGAAGGGAAGGAAAAGAAAGAGTAACAAGGGTGCGAGCCAGTTGGCACCGAGTACGATCCGTGCTCAGGACAGGCCGGTGCTACCGACTAATCTGCTCAATGCTACGACCGGTGCTATGCGGAGTCTACATGACAGTGTTCTTTCTTTGGAGAAGCGGCGTCTCTCCGAGAATGATGTGGCATACCCAGTTTTCGTGGCCAAGGTGCCAGAGGGCAAGGGCTTTGTCGATAGCGCCATCGGGGGTATGATCGTCCTGTGGTTTGATGACATCTTCGCTATGTTTAACCTTCATGCGCTGCACTACACCTTCGTTCGGCTATTTTCTCTGAGTATGGAGATGCGGATCATTAGAGACAAGACCCCGGACATCGTGATAATTGACCCCTTCTACATGCGTGCCAAGCTCTTGGGCAGCGCTGGGGACCGGCAAGTCGCGAGTTCATACCTCGAAGGCGTCATTCTGGCAAACCCAGATAAGGATAACTTCCCCGTGCCTTACTTTACCGAGTAAGTCATACCCTCACCACCCTGTAACATATGATTTCTTAGATTTCGATCGTTCTTTTTTTCTAACATTCTGTGTTTTGAGCAGTGACACACATTGCACACTCATCCTATTAAGCCCGAAATATTCCATGGCCCCGTATTTCGACTCGGACCGTCAGTCGAAGAAAGACTACACAAATATCAAGAAAGTTCTTGATGATGTTCTCCCCGGCTACACCAGATCTGGAGGCACCTTCACTAGGCCAATTTGTAGGTACGGCAAGCACGTGTTCGCCCACAATACGACATCCCCCTGCATCAAGCAGCCGCCTGGCGGTCAGAAGGATGCCTACTACGCCCTCCATCACATGCCGGCGATCGTACGGGACCATAATCACCTTCTGCTACCAAATAATCTCAAAGATTGGGCCGCAAGCTTGTCGGCAATCCAGGACGCGGACATCAAACAAGAATTCTTTCGCATCCAGTCGGAGTTTGCGGAAATCATCCATCAAGATGTCCTTCGTACCTCGGGGCAGTTCTACTTCAGATATCAACCGTCCAACAGTGAGATAGAAACAACGCTACAAATGCAGGCTGACAACACCCGCGATTTCATGCCCATCACGATAGACGGCGGCTTCATCCACGCTCCGGTCCCTGAGTCGAGTCGAAAGTAGTGATGCTATGTGTAGTTCTGAAATATCGATTGGCTCATGTTGTAATTAAACTTTAATGAACGTGTATGTCTCTTTGGTTTGGACAGTCGTTCAACTTATATGTAATCGATGCTATTTATTAGTAGGACCATAAATCGTTCTATTAATGTCTTGCTTTTCTCTTCCGATCCTTTTGTTGCATACTTATATATTGCCTATGTATTGTCTGTGAATTGCTACTAACGTTTTGTTTGGCTAGTGCATAGAGATGCCATCGTATGTCGTGTACAAGGTTAAGGTTCCCGGAGTCTACGATGACTGGGAGGAGTGTCGGAGATAGGTTCACCGTTTCAGCGGTAATAGTTACAAAGGGTACACCACTATGGTGGAGGCGGAAGCTAGATACGCGCGCTATCTAGCGGGAGAGAGGAGGGAGCGTTGGAGGAACCGGATGAAGACCAGTTTCATCGCGATGATGCTTATCGTGATGACCGCAGCTCTCTTCTATGTGATGGTAATTTAGATGATCGATATCGACTTGTAATGTGAAGACAAACTCGCTACTTGCGGTCTCGAGACTTGTAATGTTCTAACTTTGTTCGGTATTTTAAATTTAGAGACTAATATGATGAATTGTATTCAGAGACTAGTCTTCTGTTGTATTCGATAAATCTGCTGTTTATAAGGTGTGCTCTCTATATTCTGTGCAGTAATATGTTTTGTAACCTGTGCAAATATCAGAAAAGAAAAAAATCCCTAATATTCATACTAGTGGCGCACCACTCAGCACTTTAGTGGCGCACTGCAAAAAGCACACTAGTGTCGCATTATCAACTAGTGCGCCATTAGTAAGCCAGAGCACATGGGTAAATATGGCCCCCTCGAAGGCATACTAATGGCGCACCGTGGGATATACTAATGGTGCACCTGTTGTGCGCCATTAGTAAAAAATTCTAATGGCGTGATGCTAGTGGCGCACCTATAGTGCGCCATTAGTAGCCAAAACAGGTGCACCACTAGCAGGCCTTTTACTAGTAGTGCCTCCCTTGTTTACGTGCAGCGTCGTGATTTTGTTAGTGTTCTAGGCTCGCAGTACCATCGTTGAGCGTTTATTCAACTTTGCATCTCTGAATTGATTATTGCTGACCTTTTTTGCTGCCATATTATAAGCATTCCTAGATCCACATACATCTGCGTCGTGCATTTGACTCTCCCTGGTAATCGCTCTATCCAAGCTTTGAGAGTTTTGACTACTACGGTTGCCGATCACCGCCTACTGTTGGGTAAGAACTGGTAAGAATTTGTGCTTTCACTAGTTTCACATGTGTTTCCTAGTCCGAACATTGTAGATAATATCCCATTCCAGCTAGTTGGGCTGCTTTGAAAGCTGTTATGCATACTCGTTGGGTCCACCTTATTATCAACGTGAATTACTTCAAAAATTACAGCGCTTACGACAAGGAAAAAATTTCTGTAGAAGAATATTATCAGGAATTACAATCTAGCATGATTAGATGTGGTATTGTTGAGGAGAATGAAGTTATGCTTGCACATTTTATGGGTGGATTAAATAGAGAGATTCAGACCATTCTAGAGTATAAGGAGTATACTAATATCACTCGTTTATTCCATCTTGCTTGTAAAGCTGAACGTGAAGTGCAGGATCGACAGGCATTGGTGCGAACTAACTTTTCTACAGGTCGATCTTCATCATGGACACCACGTGCATCCTCTACTTCCACTGCTCCAGCATCTGCATTATGTGCCACCTCCAGCCATGATACAAGAAAGCAGGCACAACCACCACTATCTTACAAGAGCACACCTGCAGGGCTTGCGCAAAGCTCTTCTTCTTCCATGGCATCAACAGGGCACACAAGTGATATTATTTGTCGTCACTGTAAGGGAAGAGGACATTTTGTGAGAGAATGAAAATCTTAGCGTGTGATGATTGCTACTGAGGATGGTGGGTATGAGTCCACCACTGACTATGATGAGGAGACTTTGGCTCTTATTACACATGATGAACACGGTGGAGAGGATTCTGATCATGAGACGCAATACATGGCTGCTGAAGATGCTGACAGGTATGAATGTTTAGTTGCTCAACGTATTTTGAGTGTGCAGGTTACACAAGCTGAGCAAAATCAGAGGTGTAATTTGTTCCATACAAAGGGAGTTGTTAAGGAACGTTCTGTTCGCGTCATCATAGATGAAGGGATTTGCAACAACTCGGCTAGCATGGAGATTGTGGACAAGCTATCTCTCACCACAAGACCACATCCACATCCTTACTACATCTAATGGTTCAACAACAACGGCAAGGTTAAGGTAAGACGTACTGTTCGTGTGCATTTTTGTATCTCTACATATGTTGATTATGTTGATTGTGATGTGGTACCTATGCAAGCATGTTCCTTATTACTTGGTAGACCATGGCAATTTGATAAAAAAATTGTACACCATGGTAGAAACAATCAGTATACTCTTGTTCATAAGGACAAAAATATTACTTTGCTTCCTATGACTCCAAATTCCATTTTGAAAGATGATATTAATAGAGCTAATAAAGCAAAACAGGAGCAAAATAAGAGTGAAAATCAGATTGTGAAAAAAAAATTTGAGTAACAAATGAATCCTAATAGTAAACCATCCACCGTTACTTCTGAAATTAAATTGAAAAGTGCATGTTTACTTGCCACCAAATCTGATATTGATGTTCAGATTTTAGCAACTCTATTTGCTATGCTTTTGCGTGCAAAGAGGCATTATTTCCATTCTAGGACGTGCCTTCCTCTTTGCCTCCCGCTGTCACTAATATTTTGCAGGAGTTTGCTGCCATCTTTCCACAAGACGTGCGACCGGGATTACCACCTATTCGAGGGATTGAGCATCAAATTTAGTTAATTCCTGGTTCATCATTACCCAAACGTGCACCATACCGTACAAATCCAGAGGTGACGAAGGAGATTATGCGTCAAGTACAAGAGCTGCTCGACAAAGGCTATATACGCCAATCCCTTAGTCCTTGTGCCGTTCCTACCATTTTAGTGCCGAAAAAGGATGGTACGTCGCGTATGTGCGTTGATTGTAGATATTACTATTCGTTATCATCATCCTATTCCTAGGCTAGATGATATGCTTGATGAATTGAGTGGCTCTAAAATATTCTCCAAAGTTGATTTGCATAGTGGATACCATCAAATTCGTATGAAATTGGGAGATGAATGGAAAACAACATTTAAAACTAAGTTTGGATTATATGAGTGGTTAGTCATGCCTTTTGGGTTAATCAATGCACCTAGTACTTGCATGAGATTAATGAACGAAGTTTTACGTGCTTTCATTGGACGATTTGTGGTAGTTTACTTTGATGACATATTGATTTATAGAAAATCTTTGGAGGAACATTTGGAACATTTACGTGCTGTTTTTATTGCTCTACGTGATGCACGTTTGTTTGGTAACCTTGGGAAGTGCAACTTTTGCACTGACCGAGTATCTTTTCTTTGCTATGTTGTTACTCCACAGGGAATTGAAGTTGATAAAGCCAAGATTGAAGCTATTGAGAGTTGGCTGCAGCCCAAAACAGTCACACAAGTGACAAGTTTCCTTGGCCTTGCTGGTTTCTATAGGCGTTTTGTGAGAGATTTCAGCACCATTGCTGCACCTCTCAACGAGCTTACAAAGAAGGGTGTGCCTTTTGGTTGGGGTACCGCACAGGAAGAAGCCTTCACGGTGTTGAAAGATAAGTTGACACATGCTCCTTTACTCCAACTTCCTGATTTTAATAAGAATTTTGAGCTTGAATGTGATGCTAGCGGAATTGGATTAGGAGGTGTGTTATTACAAGATGGAAAACCTGTTGCATACTTTTCTGAAAAATTGAGTGGGCCTAGTCTGAACTATTCTACTTATGATAAAGAATTATATGCTCTTGTTCGGACCATAAAAACATGGCAACATTATTTATGGCCCAAGGAATTTGTTATACATTCTGATCATGAATCTCTGAAACACATTAAAAATCAAGCAAAACTGAACCCTAGACATGCTAAATGGGTTGAATTCATTGAGACTTTGCCTTATGTCATTAAACACAAGAAGGGTAAAGAAAATGTTATTGCTGATGCATTGTCTCGTCGTTATACTATGATTTCGCCACTTGACTTTAAAATATTTGGTTTGGAGACCATCAAAGATCAATATGTGCATGATGCTGAATTTAAAGATGTATTGAAGAATTGTACGGAAGGGAGAACTTGGAACAAGTTCATTCTTAACGATGGATTTGTGTTTCGTGCTAACAAGCTATGCATTCCAGCTAGCTCCATTCGTCTTTTGTTGCTGCAGGAGGCGCATGGAGGAGGATTAATGGAACACTTTGGCATGAAGAAGACGGAGGACATACTTGCTACAAATTTCTTTTGGCCAAAGATGAGACAGGATGTTGAGCGTTTTGTTGCTCACTGCACTACATGTCAAAAAGCTAAGAACGATTGCCGCACCTTATTACTTATTCTCGTTGCCTATGCGCTTGAAACTTCTAGTTTGCACCTTCTTACTTTACCCTCGATATTTCCTTAAGTTTCAATTCGAGAGTTACTATCCGCCACCTTCCCCGATGTTATCAACCAAATAGTCGACTTTTCAGAGTTCCGTTTTTCCGAAGTTACCCCTTGTCCTTCATACGTACAATGAAGACTCCAAAGAAAGGATGACGACTTCATCATGATGACCTGAAGCTGAGGTATGAAGACTTCAACGTTATGGATTGACCTCTTCGAGAAGAGCAACTAAGACCGAGAACACCCGCTAGAATTTCGTAACCAGAACCTCCCCACCTTACGCCTCTTAAATCTCGGGACGAGATTTCTTGTAGTGGAGGAGATTTGTGACACCCCGATAGTTAAGCTACAGTAAACCCCTGTTAATGATGCCAAGTCATCATAATTAAAAAATTTGCTAAACCTCACTTGTTTCAAATTATGTTTAAAATTCAAATTCAAATAACAAGTCAATTTATAATTTGTTAAAATAGTAAATTAAAAATGTTCAAAAGGTTGTAAATATTCACTAACTATTTAACAAACACCAACCAACATTATTGGCAATGTTTACATGCCTCTAGGATATTTGAAGCAGGAGCAAACAACATTTAACCATAACCATTTAAAAATAAACAAATCTTTATCCATTCCATAATGTTTTGAAGCTTTGGTGTAACTCCGTTATATGACCCAATATTTATGTGCCAATTTTGTATTCAACAAAATACATTCGAAAAGCTACAACTAAACAGAAAACAGAAAATATAAAATGAAAATAGTAGAACAATAAGAAAATAAAAGGAAGCCCTCCCCTGGGGCCAACCAGCCCAGCTGGCCACTCCAGTCGGCCCGGCCAGACCGGCCCACACCACCTCACCTACTAACCCCCCAGGGGACACCGAAACCCAGCCCACGAACACCACTCCCCCCCGCACGATTCCTCCCGGTCTCCTCCTCGCTTCCCCATTTCTGGATCTGGATTGGGCCACTACCCCGACCCTGACGTCGCACCCCATCGCTTGCCGTCGCCACCCCGTTGCCGCTGGACCTCATCGTCCCCGTCCTCAGCCCGGACGACCGTGCACGGCGACGCCCTCGCCGGATTCGTCGAGCCCCTCCTCGCCGGACTACCTCCCCGACGAGCTCCCTCATGCCTCGCCACCCCCACTCCCCTTTAACGCCGGTGAGGTCCCCGGTCCTCCTCTCTCCCTCTACCTGCCGACCACCACACGCGCGCCCGCGCACGCATCGCCCCGCATGTGCCTCGCCCTGCTGCTGCTCGCGCTGCCTCCCACTCCCTAGCACGCTCGTTGCCCGCGCACATGGCCCTCCGCCCGCACCCTCGCCCGGAGCTCGCTCCACCGTGGCCATCCCGCGCCCCTGCCATGCTTAGCACTACTTCCTCCCGCGCCCGGGCGCGCTCGCAGTTGCTCCTCTCACTGCTTCTGCTCTGCTGCAGGCTACTTGCAGCTGCTGTTGCGACCTGCCGCCGCATCCATCCGCGCCCGTCGGCGCCTGGCCGCGCCTGACTATGCCGGTGCCATCCACCGCGGGCTCACCACCCGCTCGTGCCGCATCTGCGCCGCGACGCTCCCCAAGCGCTCCCGCCCACGCACCCACCCCCCTGGGTGCTACCTCCGGCGCCCGACGCCGGAGCTGCGCCACCGCTTCCCCTCGCTCGTGCCCGTTCGGGCGAGTGCCCCCAACCGCGCCGTTAAGCCCGCTCTAGTGGCCTGCATGCCACTGGCAGCTGTGGCCCTTTGGGGTATGACAAGGGGGCCCACGCCCTTTGAATGATTTCAAAAAAGGAAAAGAGTAAAATAATAACAATAATTAAACAATAATTAAATTAATTAATTATGTTATTAAATAATTAAACCTAATTAACCTACTAACTAATCTAAATAATCTGTTAGTTAGTTAGGCACGCAATGACGAATGGACCCCACGCGTCAGTTTGACCAAGTCAACCGACTGTTGACTGCTGACATCATCCTGATGTCATGCTGATGTCACAAATGCATTTGAGAATTAAATTAATTATGTAATTCTAGAAAATGGTTTAAAAACTTTCAAAATTATTATAAAATAAGCCATAGCTCAGATGAAAATACTTTCTACATGAAAGTTGCTCAGAACAATGAGACGAACCCGGATACGCAGCCCGTTCATCCACCACGCATCCCTAGCATAGTGAACACGCAACTTTCTCCCTCCAGGTCATCTTTCCAAAAACGTGAAACACCGGGGATATTTTCCCGGATGTTTCCCCCCTTCACCGGTACCACCTCTTACCGCGTTAGGGCACCCCTAGCACCGCTACTTGTCATGTCATGCATCGCTATGCATCTGTTTGCATTATATTCATTGTTTCTTGCCCCTCTTCTCTCGCTAGACACCGAGACCGACGCCGCTGCTACCCAGTACGACTACGGTGTTGACGACCCGTCTCTCTTGCCAGAGCAACCAGGAAAGCCCCCCCTTGATCACCAGATATTGCCTACTCTTCTCTGTACTGCCTGCATTAGAGTAGTGTAGCATGTTACTGCTTTCCGTTATCCTATCCTGATGCATAGCCTGTCCTTGCTACTACTGTTGTTACCTTTACCTGCAATCCTAAATGATTAGTATAGGATGCTAGTGTTCCATCAGTGGCCCTGCACTCTTATCCGTCTGCCATGCTATACTACTGGGCCGTGATCACTTCGGGAGGTGATCACGGGCATACGATTTATACTTTATACTGTTACATTACTTATGATACTGTTCGGAATTGGGGGCTGAAGGGGCAGGTGGCTCCATCCCGGTAGAGGTGGGCCTCGGTTCCCGAGGGCCCCCGACTGTTGCTTTGTGGCGGAGCGATAGGGCAGGTTGAGGCCACCTAGGAGATAGATGGGCCTGGCCCTAGTCGGCGTTCGCGGATACTTAACACGCATAACGAGATCTTGGTATTTGATCTGAGTCTGGCTACTGGCCTATACGCACTAACCATCTACGCGGGGACAGTTATGGGCACTCGACGTCGTGGTATCAGCCGAAGCCTTCATGACGTGAGCGACTGAGCGGCACGCGCCGGGTTAGACTGGAACGCCTGCTCTTGTATAAGGGAGGCTAGGTTTTCTCACCGGCCGCGTACGCAATGTGCACGTGTGGATTGTGCGATGGGCCCAGATCCCTGCGCCATAGGATTTAGACCGGCATGCTGACCTCTCTGTTGTGCCTAGGTAGGGCTGCGGCGTGTTGATCTTCCGAGGCTGGGCATGACCCAGAAAATTGTCTCTGGACAAAGGGGATCGAGCATGTTGGGAAATGTGGTGCACCCCTGCAGGGAAGTTAATCTATTCGAATAGCAGTGATCTTCGGTAAAAGGACGACTTGGAGTTGTACCTTGACCTTATGACAACTAGAACCGGATACTTAATAAAACACACCCTTCCAAGTGCTAGATACAACCGTTGATCGCTCTCTCACAGGGCGACGAGGGGAGGATCATCTGTTAGGATTATGCTACACGATGCTACTTGGTGAACTTACCATCTACACTCTTCTACATGCTGCAAGATGGAGGTGGCCAGAAGCGTAGTCTTCGACAGGACTAGTTATCCCCCTCTTATTCGGCATTCTGCAGTTCAGTCCACATATGATACCCTTATTCCATTTGATACCAATGCATACATATGTAGTGTAGCTCCTTGCTTGCGAGTAATTTGGATGAGTACTCACGGTTGCTTTGCTCCCCTTTTCCCCCTTCCTATACCCGATTGCTGCAACTAGACGATGGAGTCCAGGAGCCAGACACCACTGTCGATAACGACTACTACTACTCGGGAGGTGCCTACTACTACATGCAACCCGCTGACGACGACCAGGAGTAGTTTAGGAGGATCCCAGGCAGGAGGCTCGCGCCTCTTTTGATCTGTATCCCAGTTTGTGCTAGCCTTCTTAAGGCAAACTTGTTTACTTATGTCTGTACTCAGATATTGTTGCTTCCGCTAACTCGTCTATGATGGAGATCTTGTATTCGAGCCTTCGAGGCCCCTGGCTTGTAATATGATGCTTGTATGACCTATTTTATTTGTAGAGTTGTGTTGTGATATCTTCCCGTGAGTCCCTGATCTTGATCGTACACGTTCGCGTGTATGATTAGTGTACGATTGAATCGGGGGCGTCACAGTGGACATCAATACCATTGTTACTCCCACAGCCCCTGCTGTTATACATACTGGACCAATTACTAGAGCTCGCGCACGCCAATTGAATTTAACAGGTACTTTCATTTCTTGGTAACGATTCTAATGTTCATGAGAATATGATGCTGCCTAAATTGGATACATTTGTTTTGCTTACAAATTAAGGGCCTAGCTTGCACAAGAAAGATGAACCTTGGAGCAAGTTCAAGCATGGAGATGATGGCATGCGCAAAGGGAACAAGAACAGAGTTACAAGTGGTGATTCCAGGACTTCGAAGCCACCATAATGAGTGCATGAAGCCTTGGACGAAATATAAAAGATGCCACTTCATATATTTCGTCCAGAGGCTATTCTAGGTGCTGCGTCACCTTATTATTGGGCCAGGCCTATGTATTTTCGAAATACTTAAGTATAGGCTGCTTTTAGAGTCCGTATTTGTAGGGAAACAAGAGTTAGGGTTGGTTTTGGACCCCTACACCAAGGGCCACGAAATTCCCCCTCTCTCCTCCATATATACAGCCCTTAGGGCATCGTTTAGACTTTGGGTTTTGTTTAGATCAAAAGTTCACTATACAAGAGTTAGTGTTTAGACCAAGACGTCACAGAACCCCACCTTCATTAATAAAGCTTTCCTCTTTATTCGCAATATCCAGATTGCAATCAGTTTCTTTCTTGTTCTTCGTTTGCTCGCAGGAAATAGACCCTCATGGTCAGGTTGATCGTGCTCCGGTGTGGTCAATAACCCTCGGAAGTTGGTTTAGCGATTGCTAAGGCATGACATCTTCGCACGTTCGTAGTCAGATCGTCAAAGTCGACTCCCACAGAAAACGATATCTATCTCATCGAAACATAAGGACCCCTTCGCCTCTATCAGAAGACATGCACGCCGGCGAATCTTACCCAGGTTCAGGGCTCTCTTAGGAGATAACACGCCTTGTCCTGCTCTGCGGGGTCTCCACAAGATCACTAAGGCACTAGTAAGTACAATGGTGCTCCTCGAGCTATGTGCGGGAGGTGGAAGAAGGCAGGGCTAGCTTTCTCCTCTATCTATGTGTGTCTAGATCTAACAGTATTCGGAACCCTTTGCATGGGTGCCCTGGGGGGTTTATATAGGCCTACCCCCCAGGGGTACAATGGTAATCTTGCCAGGTGTAGGACCCGATTGTCAGTGTCTTCGGTCGCCGGCTCCTCCACCGATGGCTGGGGCCCGCCGCCTGGTGGGCCCTACCAGCTGGCCTGGTACGGAGTCGACAGGCCGCCTCCACTGCTTGCGGGTCTGGCTGGCTGCTTGTTACTTTAGCCGTAATGCTAATGATGCATGCTTGGTCGGGGGGCGTTGCTACAGTCCCTCCGTCTGGTGGGAGATCACTATAGCCATGCCATGTCTACTTTGGTCGATGGTGCATGGACCCCGTGGAAAAGGTGGGCTGCCTGCTGGAGGCCGGCCCCCCTCGGGTCCGACTAGTCAAGCGCTGCCGCCCTCTGGGAACAGAGTGTAGTGAATATAGTGTGGCACTCAACACAATAGAAAGAGAAATTGTTCATCATGTGTGAGGCAATCAAGGCAAGCATGTAGCAATCAATGAGACATGGCATATGTGAAGAAATGATATTGTTCCAACCAAGCATGTGATAGGAGCAAATAATCCAAGAATTGGATGCAACACACAAGGTATAAATATCATGATGCATGGAACGGTGAAAATGACAAGTTGAAGCAAGATCTCTAACATGTGTGCAATTAAGTCTCATGGTGCAAGAAACAGAAGTAGTATGATCCACAATATCCATGCTCATGGTTTGGGGGTTCTCAAAAGAGAAGGATATCACCTTGAAAGCATGTCCTTGTGTGTCCTTCACAATGCCGAAGTACAAGCAAGTGCGATGTACAATCATCGTGGTAGTAGGTGGTTCGCTCTCAAGAGCTCGAATGGTCAACTCACGTGACGTGGAAGTTGACACGAGGTCCAAATTTCCTACACATGCACGAAACAAGGCAAACAACGTATGTGCATGGTAGATAAACACATCATCCATCATGATGGTTCTCTTCCCTTTCACATAACCATTAGAAGCACAAGTTCATGAATAATATGATGCAACAACGGCGATATTCATGGCACTAGGCATATGGTGCAAAGAGGTAAGACAAGCATGCTTCACAAGAAAGATGTCAAAATCTGCAAATATATGCGAGAATGCTATGGGGTAAACTCATTATCAAGACTAAAGGCATAATTGCACTCAATACATGGAAAATCAACTAGCATGAGAGAGGCAACATATGGAGATATATGACAAGAAGCAATAACAATCATGTGCAAAGCGTGGTAATGGTTGTCATCAACAGCATGAAATGAGCAAGTATGAATCATCGGTGATGCAACAAGGCAAGCAATCATAGTAATGAAGTTGTGCAAGCTAGTAGTGCGAATATGCAACATACTAGAGGAAATCATTGCAATCATGTCATGTGAGAAAATAATAGGCATGGACAATGCACATGACATATCGCAAGCACAAACATAAAGCAAGATCATAGTATCATCATAGGCATGGGGCGCAAAGCAAATATGGTAATAAGAAGTGATATCTCCACCAAGCTTGCAAATACACATACAAGTAGAAGAATCAATCATCATGTCTAATGCAAAGCATGGGTCACAAATGCTTGGCAAAGGCATAGGAATGAGCATATCATGCAAAGTGAACATGGCAAGATGGGCATAGAATATGTAATGGACAATAACCCATAGCCAAGTGAGGGCCAAGTAGAAGAAATGCGCGAAGTATTTGCGCGAAGAGAGCAGTGGGAAAGGCAATCCATGGGATCTCAAGTCATCGTTGCTCTCTACAGCTCGTTTTGGCAACTCGTGGGATTGCGAGGTTGACAAGTATTCATGTGTACCTACACAAACGAAAGAAATTGTGTGTGTGGTAAATGTACACATCATCCATGTGTATGTGCACGTGTGAATTAGCACAAGATAAGCATCGCTCAAAGAAATTTGATGCATGGTATGAGAATATGTCATCCATCATGAAAGAATAGCTATTGTGTATAACACGATGGGGATGCAAATTGAGCACATAAGTATTGGGATCATGCAATGAATTGGATGGATCAAAATCTCCTAAAATGTATGAGGAAACTATGGGGGTCTCCTCATAAGCAATATTGGAAATATCATATGGAGAAAATGGACAACATCCAAAACAATGCATATCCAAAGCTAGGTGGTCATGGAATGGCATATGAGATAAATGATGCAATGGGAGCATATCAATATCATCCAAGAAAAACAAATGCCAATAACCATGGGCTTGTCATCTATGCCATATGTGCAAATTGGATTTCTTTTAATAACATATGCATAGTCACTATGAAGAGATTGAAAATATGACATATGATTGATCTCATGCATAGCATATGACAAGTCAAGCGGATTGGCAAACATGATGTGACCGAGAGAATTAGCACAAGAAACCCTATGGAACATGGCATCACAACTAATAGACTCCACATGGCAATCATCATACTCATCATAAATGGATAAGTCACACTAGCATGGGGAAGTCACACTAGCATGAAGCATGGAAATAGGTTGATCAACAACATGCAAGCAATCAATGTTAAGAATATCCACTAGTGGGACTAGAGCATCACCTTAACCTATGTTACCTTGTTCATTCCACTCAAGTGGTGTAGGTGAGGTGGGAAAGACCAAATGGTGGTCATCTTCATCTCGATGGAACCATGTTGGGGTGCATCATATTCCACCATGGCCATCGTCTTGTCCAAGGGTAGGACGAGGTTGTCGAGAATCGGCGCGTCATCATATATGGGACCTAGCACCAAATGAGAAGACACAATAGAGGTAGAGGTCAAGTCGTTAGTGTTGGAAGTGGCCTCACATGACCTATCAACTATCTCACTCTCTCTATGTGGTGGTTCACTCACTTCCTCAAAATAGGTGCGCTCAAACTCACATATGGTGGAGTCACTCATCTCACTCAAGAGGTGGGGGTTGTGGCTCTCCTCACATGGGAATTGTGGAAACACATCATATATGGGGCTAGTGGTGAAGTCACTCTCATGCTCAATATGGTGGCAAAAGTCACTCAAGTCATCATACGTCGCCGTGGTCGAAGGGAAAATCCCATGCTCAACCATCTCATGGTCGTCGCCGTGGATGAAGGCCGAAGATCGCACATCATCACCCTCGCCTCCTAAGATGGAAGCATCCTCCGTGCTCGTCACCATGTCGCATGCCTCCAAAGCTTGTTCCTTGAGGGTCTCCGTAGTCATACTCATCGCCGCACCATCTTGAAAAAGAATCATGGAGGACTCAACATCATCAATGCCACAAAGAGGTATGGCGGTGAAGTCAAACTTGGGAGCATCATCTCAGAGATCGTCAAGCTTGGACATCTTGGTGTTACTATCCTCATGCTCGTTCTCATGTAGCTTGGTCGTCGCGAAGTGACCTTGGGGTTGAGAAGCCTTGGCCTTCATGAGTTCTTGTTCCGCCTTGAGAGCACCAATGTAGTTGTCGTCGAGGGACTTGTAGTTCTCGAGGAAGATTGTCTTGGAGATGTCGTTGTGTAATCCCATCATGAAGTGGAACTTCATCGAAATGGAGTCGTCCACACCGGCTCGTCGCAAGGCAATCTTCATATCCTTGAAGTACTCGTCGATGGACTTGGATCCTTGGATGGTGTTCTACAATTGGTGTTGAAGTTGTTCCGTGTAGGTTGGAGGCACAAACTCTCACCGCAAAGCTCTCTTCGTCTTGCACCAACTCATGTCGTAGGTCTCCGAAGGTGCATGAAGCCACCAGGTGGACGCATAGTCATGGAAGTTCCTTGTGGAGCAATTCACTTGATCTTCGGGAGGAACTTGATGTAGCTTGAGGTAGTCATCCATCAAATACTCCCACTCGAGATACTCGTCTGGTTCTAGAGACCTATAAAAAGGAATCTCGTGGTCGATGTCGAGGTCATAGTAGCTCGTGGAAGTCACGGACTTGAGCTTGGGGAGCTTCTATTGAAGTGCTTGTGGGCGAAGATGCTGTATGTCCATAGGCGAAGATGCCTTGAAATCGCTTGGCGAAGATGCCAAGGGAGATGGTGAAGTCGTTGAGCGGTTGTTGGTGTTGAGATCTTGACCCTCACGTCCTTGTTGGTGATGGTGTCGATGCCGATTTGATTTTGCCGGAGATGGTATCTTGGAAGCATGTGTACTTGAGCGTCTTCTCGAAGATGAGGAAGATCGCTTGTAGTACTTGATGAGGGATTTGATCTCTTCTATTTGGGCTTGCATCTTGGCGTCGGTAGAGTTATGGCATCAAACTCGCCATTGTTGTTGTAGACCGAAGATGAAATGCCTTGCCTATCCACCACTCCAAGAGAAAAATGCGAGTGGTAGAAAGAGAAGAACGAATACCAAATGTACCGTGACCGAAGTGGAAAGTGGATCAATGATCACTCTAACGTGGACAAGGAAATAGCGCAATTGGTACCAATTCTTGTCGGTTTCTCACACCTACACAAATAAGGATTATGGTGGAGCTCGGTGAGGATAGTGGCACAAAAATTTGATGTAAAATGTTAGCAAGTGTCAATAATGTTGAAAGAGATTAACAAATTCGCAAGTGAAACAAGTAGACCAATAGCAATGAATGGCACACTGAAACGCACACACAAATAGATAAATGGTGTTGTGCAACCAAGGATGAGCACAAAATGTGGAATCCACAGAAAACACTCATGTTGCACAACTCAAGAGAGACGCTAGCACGATTGCTCAATAGGCGGATACGACACTTGTGCACAACCTATAAGATGCAAAATGTATGAACTTCTATCCCAAGTATACTATGTATATGATGTTCCGGTGGTATGATCCAAGATGATCGGATATGACAATGTGCTATGATGCTATGGCACTTGCTTGCAAGCTCCTTGTTCACTCTTTTTCTTTGCTTAAAAGCTTTTTTTTGTAAGGCCACAATGCGAAATGCACAAACCAAGCTAGCAATTGTATATATGCGGGAACAAACTTGTGGCACAAGGGATGATATGATACCGATATGATATGGTATGTATGCAATGTATGGTGTAGATCACTAATGTGCACAAGTAATGTTGCCGGCAATACTCAAATGGCTAGTCTCGATAGGCAAGTGACGCCAAATTGGCTAGGGGTTATCAATGCAATGGAAAGGGAATATACAATGGAGGGATACCACGATACCGAGATGATATGGAGGTTACCGTCTTTGGCGATGATGAGTGGCGATGATATTGATGGAGATACCAAGATGCTGGTGACTCGTCCCTAAGTAGCTGAAACACCTTAGGAAACGGAAAAACCGCGAACTCAAAATCTCAAATGTCAAATGTCAAATGGTGGTAGCGGGATGCGGTGGTGGTTTTGTGGAAGCTCAAAGGAATTGTGAAATGCAATGATGGGTTTTGCGAGTAGGCAAAGCGGAACTAGAGGGTAAGCTGGTGTACTATACACGGTGTCGTAGTTGAAAGCATAGTCCCTAAGTAGCCGAAACACCTTAGGAGACACAACTCACAACACTAACAAAATTGGGTTAAGTTGGGATGGTGGAAGTGTATGGTGGTCAAGCCTATGCGGAAGTTATGGTGGTGGTGGTTGATGAAGATGCAACCATCCCGAAGAAGCCTAAACACCTTAGGAGACTCAAATCACTCCTCAAGCAACCACTAATGCGATGGGGAACAAAATTGGTTAGGTTGCGGAAGTCGGTGGAGGTTATGCGGAGGTGGTGGTGGAAGCCCTAGGCAAAGATGCCAAAGTTCCAAAACTTTGATGGAGTCAAATTGTGATGGTAGTATTTGTAACGCCCTCGATGCGGCTATATCTCCCTCGTGTCGAGGCACGACTTAGAGGCATAACCGCATTGAAAGCAATGTCGCAAGTTAGGCAATCTTCACAACATCCAATGTAATATGTAGATAATAAAAGGGGAGATACATAGTTGGCTTACACTCGCCATGTCAATGAAAGTACATAAATAGCATTACGTCAACCAAACACTCATGGCCCGACTACGACGCCAAAATAAAAGATAAACCCAACATGCGACACGGTCCCGATCGCCCCAACCGGGCACCACTACTGATCATGAGGGAGAGACACATAGTAACGGCGTGAGTCCTCGTCGAACTCCCACTTGAGCTCAAGCGCATCATCTAGACGGAATCATCAGGCCCTGCATCTGGTTTGGAAGTAATCTGTGAGCCACAGGGACTCAGCAATCTCGCACCCTCACGATCAAGACTATTTAAGCTTATAGGTAAGGCAAGGTAAATATGTGGAGCTGCAGCAAGCGACTAGCATATATGATGGCTAACCTGTTCGCAAAAGAGAGCGAGAAGAGGAGGCGAAGCGCGAACGAATAACTAGAGAACAGCCTGCGCAAGAATTACTCCAACACCGTGTTCACTTCCCGAACTCCGCCGGGAAGAGACCATCACGGTAACTCACACAGTTGATTCATTTTAATTAAGTTAAGGTTCAAGTTATCTACAACCGAACATTAACAAATTCCCATCTGCCCATAACCGCGGGCACGGCTTTCGAAAGTTCAAATCCCTGCAGGGGAGTCCCAACTTAGCCCATGACAAGCTCTCACGGTCAACGAAGGAATAGACCTTCTCCCGAGACATTCCGATCAGACTCGGTATCCCGGTTCTACAAGACACTTCGACAAGTTAAAACAAATCCAGCAACACCGCCCGAATGTGCCGACAAATCCCGATAGGAGCTGCACATATCTCGTTCTCATGGCACACTTAGATGAGCCAAACGTCGGGTAGGCTAGCCCAGAGTTGCCCCTGGTAGCCCCGGACATCGCTCGGTTGGACCAACACTCAGAGGAGCACTGGCCCGGGGGGGTTTAAAATAAGATGACCCTCGGGCTCCGGAAACCCAAGGGAAAAATAGGCTATGTGGCAAATGGTAAAACCAAGGTTGGGCATTGCTGGAAAAGCTTTATTCAAGGTGAACTATCAAGGGGTTCCCATTATAACCCAACCACGTAAGGAACACAAAATCCGGGAACATAACACCGATATGATGGAAACTAGGGCGGCAAGAGTGGAACAAAACACTAGAGAGGCCGAGCCTTCCACCCTTTACCAAGTATATAGATGCATTAAGATAACAAGGCAATATAATGATATCCCAACACGTAAATAATGTTCCAACACGGAACGGTCTCCAATCTTCACCTGCAACTAGCAACGCTATAAGAGGGGCTGAGCAAAGCGGTAACATAGCCAATCAACGGTTTGATAGGACATGGTGGGTTGGAGGTTTGACATGGCAATTTGGGAGGCATGATAAGCAAGTGGTAGGCATCGTAGCATAGGCATAGCAAAAGAGCGAGGATCTAGCTAAGCAAAGATAGAAGTGATTTCGAGGGTATGATCATCTTGCCTTCAAAGTTGTTAGAGTTGACTGGATCCTCGAAAGCATACTCAACGGGCTCCTCGTTAGTGAACTTGTCTCCGGGCTCTACCCAAACAAGACAAAACAAGCAAACGGAACACAATCAACCACGTGAAAACTCAAACAACATGATGCAAACATGGTATGCTAAGTGGGATGCGATATGCGATGCATATGCAAGATTTGACAAGGAATGCATGAACCTGGCCTCAACTTGGAAATCCAAGAGTGTCACTGGAAAGGTGAGATGAAATCTCTTGAAAACGATATAAAGAACGCCGGAATCGGAGTTACGGTTTGGAAATGGCAAGCAAAACAAATATGGCACCGGTCTGCGATATACAGCACGTAGCCATCTAAATGCAACAAGATGAACATGCTACAGCACTCAAAAATGGCAACAAAATACATGGCAGGGATACATTCATGATGCTTAACAAAAGCTGAACACTGAGCTACGGCCAATTCATCCATTAACAGGTTCAAACAAGCATGGCAAAAATGCATTTGGTAAACAAATTTCAGACTTAGTGAAATTAACACCTGTTTGGAATCTCAGATCAGGTAGCACACTTTGGAGCATCAAAACTATATTCTACAGGACCTGAACATGGAAAAGTAAAGCATGGCATGGATATACTCAAAGAGCTTAACAAAAGTCCTTTAGTGATCTTGAGCCAAAAGGGAACAGAAAAGACAATTGCAATCAGATCATAGACTTAGTGAAAAACTGGAGCATGCAAAACAGATATCAAGTAGGCATGTTTACGAACTCGATGCACTCACTACAGAGAATGTCATGACAATCTAAACATACACCCATAAAGAATATACATTGTACAAGCTAGACATGGCAAGAACAATAACATAGTATGCACGGATCAACTACAACATCCTCGGCAAAATCGCTAACAAGTAGACAATCTGCCCAGATTCACGAAATAGCAAAAGTAGAGCTCGATTGACTCAAGCTAGGTTGCTCCATAATTGAAATCAAAGACATGGATCAATAGAACACTACAAGATCAACAAAACATCCTTACGGATCATCCTCAAAATAGGAACGGATCACTAGGAAACAACATGAACATATGGCATATTGAGATAAACAGATCAAGGACTTAGTGGAATTGCTAAGTCCCTGAAATCAGCATTATCGAATGCTCCACTTTGCAAGCTTGTGCTAGTCACCACACACATCACAAAAATACATGGATTGCACCTCTGGAAAGATGGCAAAGCATATAACAAAACACATGTAGAGCTCAGGGGCATATCATGCACACAATAATCATGGGAAAAATGACAAATATCTAATTGGAGCAGCAGATCTGACAAATATCTCAAATAGCACTCTTCCAACAGCATTTCAGGCATCAAGATGAACTCAAATCAAAATGATGCAATGAGATGAAATGATGTGCTCTCTGAGACGAACATTTTGATAAGCTATATGCCCAAAATGGATCTACGGATGCAAAGTTACGGCATGATGAACATAGCTAAATAAACTGAAGACTTAGGAGAAAAACAAGGGTCAACCCCTAGGGTTTCTAGATCTAGATCGGATCTTGCCAGAGCACGCAAAACGAGGATCGCCGGGACCGGAGGGAGGAAGCTCGCCGGAGGGGTCGGAGTCGCCGCATCCAGTGCGGACGTCGAGGAGGGCGGACGCGGCGGCGCCCGCCGGCGCGCTTAGCGGCGCGGGACGCCGGACTTGGGGCTCCGGTCGTGGGACTTGGGGCTCTGGCGGCGGACGGCAGTGGCGGGCGGCGGCGCCGGCCAGTGAGAAGACTCGGCCGCGAAGAAGACGAGGCGCGGGGCGCGCGCAGTGCTGCCGGGCTGGGAGGGCCCCGCCTGGGCCCAGGCGGGCCGGCGCGGCGGCGCGCAGTGGCAATGTGGGCGCGAGGCGCGGCGTATGGGCGGCTGCCACGTGGCGGAGGACAGGGTGGGCGGACACGTCCGTCGGTGGGAAGATGTCCAGCGAGTGAGGGGAGAGAGGGGGCTAGGGTTTGCTCGAGGATTTCGGGGGAGGACCTATTTATAGGCATAGGAGGAGCTAGGAGAGTCCAAATGAGGTGCGGTTTTCGGCCACGCGATCGTGATAGAACGCTCTAGATGATGGAGAGGGTTTTGGTGGGTTTTGGGCCAAAATGGAGGGGTGTTGGGCTGCAACACACACGAGGCCTTTTCGGTCCCTCGGTTAATCGTTGGAGTATCGAAGGAAGTCCAAATGGCACGAAACTTGACAGGCGGTCTACCGGTAGTAAACCAAGGCCGCTTGGCAAGTCTCGGTCCAATCCGGAAATTTTTAACCCCCACACACGAAAAAAAGTTTGAAATGACCACCAGAGGAGAACGGAGCACCGGAATGCAAAACGGACAACGGGGAAAATGCTCGAATGCATGAGACGAACACGTATGCAAATGCAATGCACATGATGACATGATATGAGATGCATGACAACGACAACAACACACGGAGACAAAAACCTGAACCCGAGAACATAAAATAACTTAACGCCGGAAACAGCAAGAGTTGGATTACATATTAGGTAAATCAGATCCGGGGTGTTACAACACTCCACCACTACGAGAGGATATCGTCCCGAGATCTAGGACTGGAAGAACGCCAGGTATTCAGAACGGAGGTGATCCTCGCGTTCCCAGGTAGCATCACGGTCGGAATGGTGTGACCACTTGACTTTGAGGAATTTGATTGACTTGTTGCGAGTCTTGCGTTCAGTCTCTTCAAGAATAGCAACGGGGTGCTCATGATAAGAGAGATCTTCTTGGAGCTCAATGTCTTCGAAGTTGACGGTGCGGTCAGGAGTCTTGAAGCACTTTCGGAGCTGAGAGACATGGAACACGTCATGCACATTTGCAAAGTTTGAAGGAAGCTCGAGTTGATAGGCGAGATCGCCTCTCTTGCCGACGATCTTGAAAGGTCCCACATATCTAGGGGAAAGCTTCCCTTTGATACCGAAGCGACGAGTACCTTTCATTGGAGAGACGCGGAGGTAAACATGATCTCCGATCTCGAAAGCCAAATCACGGTGCTTACTATCATAGTAGCTCTTCTGGCGGGATTGGGCTGCTTTGAGGTTATCTCGAATGACTTTGCACATTTCCTCTGCCACTATGATTAAGTCATTGCCGAGAAGCTGACGTTCACCGGTTTCAGACCAGTTGAGAAGGGTACGGCACTTCCTGCCATACAGAATTTCAAATGGGGCCTTGCCCGAACTTGCTTGAAAATTGTTGTTCTAGGAGAATTCAGCATATGGAAGATAATCCTCCCACTTCAAGACGAAGGAGATCACACAAGCCCTGAGCATATCTTCAAGAATCTGGTTGACACGCTCGACTTAACTGCTAGTTTGAGGATGGAAACCTGTACTGAAGCGGATGTTGGTGCCCATGGCCTTCTGAAAACAATCCCAAAACTTCGAGGTAAAGATGCTGCCACGGTCTGAAGAGATCACTTGTGGAATACCGTGCAGAGAGACAAAACAAGAGGTATAGAGTTCCGCCAATTGAGCTGCAGTGATCAACTCTTTGATAGGCAGAAAGTGAGCCACTTTGGTGAGTTTGTCGATGACAACGAATATAGCATCATTTCCACGCTTGGACTTTGGAAACCCAGTCACGAAGTCCATTTAAATGTGGTCAAACTTCCATTCTAGAATGGCAAGAGGTTGGAGGAGACCTGCTGGCCTTTGGTGTTCTGCCTTCACTCTTCTGCAGACATCACATTCATTCACGAATTGAGCGATCTCGCGCTTCATTCGAGTCCACCAATAAGCCTGTTTAAGGTCCTGATACATCTTCATGCTCCCAGGGTGGATGGAGAGGAGAGAATTGTGAGCCTCGTTCAAGATCACTCTATGGAGGTCACCTTTGGGTACAACAATACGATCCTCGAAGAAGAGAGTGTCCTTGTCATCAAGGCGGTAGCACTTGTACTTGGACTGACTCTTGGCAATCCCAATCTTCACCTTTTTCACCATAGCATCAAGAAGCTGGGCTTGGCGAATCTGGTCTTCTAAGGTAGGAGAGACTTGAAGGTTGGTGAGGAAACCTTGAGGAACAACTTGCAGATTAAGTTTGCGGAAAGCTTCACAAAGCTCGGGTTGATAAGGCTTAAGAATCAGACTGTTGCAGTAGGCCTTTCTGCTCAATGCGTCATCAATCTCATTGGCCTTGCCTGGAGTATACTCAATACTCGGGTTATACACTTGAATCATTTCGACCCATCGAGTTTGCCTGAGGTTGAGATTAGGCTGAGTGAAGATGTACTTGAGACTCTTGTGATCAGTGAAAATGTCCACTTTTCTTCCCAATAGAAGATGTCTCCAAGTCAAAAGAGCATGCACAACTGCCGCCAACTCGAGATCATCAGTGGGGTAGTTCTTCTCATTAGGCTTCAACTGGCGAGAGGTATAAGCAACAACTTTCTTCTCTTGCATCAAAACTGTGCCAAGACCTTGGAGAGAGGCATCACAAAAGACCTTGTACGGCTTGGATTCATCAGGCGGAGTCAGAACTGGAGCAGTGATCAATTTCTCTTTCAAAGTGTTGAAAGCAATGTCACACTCCGGAGACCAAACGTACTTGACGTGCTTCTGGAGAAGATTTGAGAGAGGCTTTGCGATCTTAGAAAAGTTTTCAACGAATCTTCGACAATAGCTTGCGAGACTGAGGAAGCTATGGAGTTGCTTCACATTCTGAGGAGGTTCCCAATTCACAATTGCAGACACCTTCTCAGGATTCACGGCAATGCCCTTGGCAGAGATGATATGACCAAGATAAAGCACTTCATCGAGCCAAAATTCACACTTGGAGAACTTGGCGTAGAACTGATGTTCCCTTAGCTTATCAAGAACCAAACGCAAGTGCTTGGCATGATCTTCCTTATTCTTCGAGAAAACTACAATGTTGTCGAGATAGACCAAAACGAAGTCATTGGTGTAGGCGTTGAAGATGAAGTTCATCATGCGAGAGAAAGTCGGAGGAGCATTGACGAGGCCAAAAGACATGACAGTGTATTCATATGAACCAAAGCTTTTCCTGAAAGCCGTCTTGGGAATATCTTGCTCACGGATTCGAATCTGATGATTACCCATACGGAGATCAAGCTTGGAGAATACTTGGGCACCTTTGAGTTGTTCGAACAGCTCGTTGATGTTGGGAAGTGGGTATTTGTTCTTGATGGTCTTCTTGTTCAATGGACGGTAATCAACCCAAAGTCCGTCCATTCCATCCTTCTTCTTCACAAAAAGGACACCACAACCCCACGAAGAAGAACTAGGTCGGATGAGACCCATTCTCTCTTGAATATCGAGTTGCTTCTTCAGCTCCTTCAACTCTTCAGGTCCAAGCTTGTAAGGACGCTTGCACACTGGTTCCGTGTCAGGCTCAAGATCGATGATGAATTCAACTGGCCGGTGCGGAGGCATTCCTGGAAGCTCTTCTGGAAAGACGTCTTGATATTCGCAAACGACTGGAATTTGCGAGATAGCATCCAGTTCACCCTTCTCATTGAGAGAAAACAGACGGATGGTATCATCACGAGCGGGAAAGACAATTACATCCTCAGACGAATGAGTCAATTGAATCTGCCTGGCTGCACAATCAAGATGAGCCTTGTGCTTAGAAAGCTAATACATTCCGAGAATAAGATCAATATCCGAGTTATCAAGAACCCTGGAGAAGAAAGAAACTTGTAGTCGCCCAACGTGATAGTAACATCCGGGGCCATAGCGCTTGCATTCATGAATTTACCCGGAGAAACAACAGATAACTGACTAGGCAAATCTTGTAACGGCAACTCATGCTTAGAAACAGATGGTCTCGAGATGAAACAATGCGATGCACCAGTGTCAAAAAGAACTTTAGCAGGAATGTCGTTAACAGGAAGGTTACCCATGATGACATCTGACGAGTCCTCTGCCTGAGCTGCATTCATCAAGTTGACCTTTGCATACTTGGGGTTATGCTTGACCACAACTGTACTTGCCGATCTCACAGGAGGAGGAGGGAGACGCCTCTGATTGAAGCACTTGTTGGCATAGTGACCCTTCTGTTGGCACTTGTTGCACGTGACCTCTGAAAGCGGACGGTGATATGGAGCACTCGATCTTGGTGCTTGAGACGAAGTCTTGTTCTGAAAGCCAGGGTTGGGTGGGTGGGAAGATCCACTGCCACCTTTGCTCTTCTACTGATACGGCTGACGGAATGGAGGAGGAGGAAGCCAATACTTCTGCTGCTTGGCCACTTGAGTAGAGGAAGAAGGAGTAGCATCTCTGACTCGCTTCTTGGAAGCATCACACCTCAGTTGAGCAGCCTCTTGCTTCAATGCCATGTTGTAGAACTCATTGTACCTCAAGGGCTCAAAGAGAACAAGAGCTAGCTGAATTTCTTCTCTGAGACCACGCCTGAACTGGTATATCATGCTCTTCTCATCAGGGACGTCCTGCTTAGCAAAGCGGGCGAGCTTCCGAAACAACTTGTTGTAGTCATAGACAGACAAAGAGCCTTGCTTCAGGTTGCGGAATTCCTCACGCTTGCTTTCAACCACGCTCTGAGGGATATGACGAGCTTTGAAATCTTGACGGAATTCATCCCAGGTAATCACACGGCCTCCTCTGGAATCCTTGTACTGCTGGAACCATTCTGCATCTTGGTCTTTGACTTGGAAGGAAGCAAACTTGAAAAAGTCCTCAGGCCTGACGTTACTGCACTCGAAATGCTTGCACAGATCCACGAGCCAATCATCAGCATCAGTTGCCTCAACACAATTACTGAAAGTCTTTGGCCCGTTAGCAAGGAACTGGTTGAGTGTAGCAAAGTGATTCTGGTTGTTGCCTTGGTTTCCTTGGTTCGCTTGATTGCGCTCTTGAGGAATTTGCATGATCAACTGCGTGTTTGCATTGGTTGCAGCCATCAGAGCTTGCCATGCCTCCGGAGGAGGAGGAGGTGCTGGCGGATCTTGATTCTGATTCTGATTTTGATTGCTGCTCTTAGCGGGAGCCATCCTGAAGAGGGTGACAGCCGTTAGCATATTGACATGTAAAATTAGCATATTGACATCCGAACAAAATGAATGAATGTATTCCACTTGAAATGGTCACATATCCATAAATTGAGAAGCCACTTAGAATTTAGGTAGAGGAATAAATCAACAAGGTACGAATCAAGAACGAATACTCGGTAAGAAATCCCAATCTCAAACCAAATATCCGTGGAAGAAGAACTAAAGCTACAAGAATTCCCACCTATGAAACTCACGAACCTTTTCGGTTATGCAATCAGGTGTTGGGGATACAGGGGAAGCATAATATCTCACCCAAATCTAGCAATTCCTACATCCAGCTGTATCCATCCTTTAACACATTACCGAGAAAAACTTCGGAAACCATCTACCTCAACCTTCGAAAAGCATCCTTTATACAAGTTATGGCAATACTCCCGAACTCCTGCCCCAGTACTGGGTGGCGTCGAGGTTATCTCACCAACGAACTGCATAAAAGAGATTTTCGATGTCGGCGTACTAAACTCAGGTATTCCAGAACTGTAACGAGAAAATTGTGACGACAACACCTTGGAGCTCAACTCCCCGGGACACTGCCACAACCCCTAAAGACAGGAGGCACCAAGAACAATGTTCTCGTCACAAAACCATCGGAATGATTCCAAAATACCCGCGTGATCCTAAAAAAACTTTAGTGAAATTTGAGAAGCGAAGAGTCAAAACTCTACATCAGGATGCCTTACCAGAGCGAAGAGGAGACTGGGGAGTAAAAATAATTCCTAAACTCTCCGATATATAATCCCTAAATGACTCAAAACATTTTTCTAGACACAACTCGGGCGCTAAAAACGATCAAGCAATGGGGGCTCCTAAGGTCGGGGAAGGCTCTGATTACCAACTTGTAACGCCCTCGATGCGGCTATATCTCCCTCGTGTCGAGGCACGACTTAGAGGCATAACCGCATTGGAAGCAATGTTGCAAGTTAGGCAATCTTCACAACATCCCATGTAATATATAGATAATAAAAGGGGAGATACATAGTTGGCTTACACTCGCCACGTCAATCAAAGTACATAAATAGCATTACATCAACCAAACACTCATGGCCCGACTACGGCGCCAAAATAAAAGATAAACCCAACATGCGACACGGTCCCGATTGCCCCAACTGGGCACCACTACTGATCATCAGGGAAAGACACATAGTAACGGCGTGAGTCCTTGTCGAACTCCCACTTGAGCTCAAGCGCGTCATCTGGAACGGAATCATCAGGCCCTGCATCTGGTTTGGACGTAATCTGTGAGCCACAGGGACTCAGCAATCTCGCACCCTCGCAATCAAGACTATTTAAGCTTATAGGTAAGGCAAGGTAAATATGTGGAGCTGCAGCAAGCGACTAGCATATATGATGGCTAACCTGTTCGCAAAAGAGAGCGAGAAGAGGAGGCGAAGCGCGAACGAATAACTAGAGAACATCCTGCGCAAGCATTACTCCAACACCGTGTTCACTTCCCGGACTCCGCCGAGAAGAGACCATCACGGTAACTCACACAATTGATTCATTTTAATTAAGTTAAGGATCAAGTTATCTACAACCGGACATTAACAAATTCCCATCTGCCCATAACCGCGGGCACGGCTTTCGAAAGTTCAAATCCCTGTAGGGGAGTCCCAACTTAGCCCATGACAAGCTCTCACGATCAACGAAGGAATAGACCTTCTCCTGAGACATTTCGATCAGACTCGGTATCTCGGTTCTACAAGACACTTCGACAAGTTAAAAGAAATCCAGCAACACTGCCCGAATGTGCCGACAAATCCCGATAGGAGCTGCACATATCTCGTTCTCAGGGCACACTCAGATGAGCCAGACATCGGGTAGGCCAGCCCAGAGTTGCCCCTGGTAGCCCCGGACATCGCTCGGTTGGACCAACACTCAGAGGAGCACTGGCCCGGGGGGGGGGGGTTAAAATAAGATGACCCTCGGGCTCCGGAAACCCAAGGGAAAAAAGGCTAGGTGGCAAATAGTAAAACCAAGGTTGGGCATTGCTGGAAAAGCTTTATTCAAGGCGAACTATCAAGGGGTTCCCATTATAACCCAACCGCGTAAGGAACGCAAAATCTAGGAACATAACACCGATATGATGGAAACTAGGGCGGCAAGAATGGAACAAAACACTAGGCGAGAGGCCGAGCCTTCCACCCTTTACCAAGTATATAGATGCATTAAGATAACAAGGCAATATAATGATATCCCAACATGTAAATAATGTTCCAACACGGAACGGTCTCCAATCTTCACCTGCAACTAGCAACGCTATAAGAGGGGCTGAGCAAAGCGGTAACATAGCCAATCAACGGTTTGCTAGGACATGGTGGGTTAGAGGTTTGGCATGGCAATTTGGGAGGCATGATAAGTAAGTGGTAGGCATCGTAGCATAGGCATAGCAAAAGAGCGAGCATCTAGCTAAGCAAAGATAGAAGTGATTTCGAGGGTATGATCATCTTGCCTTCAAAGTTGTTAGAGTTGACTGGATCCTCGAAAGCATACTCAACGGGCTCCTCGTTAGTGAACTTTTCTCCGGGCTCTACCCAAACAAGACAAAACAAGCAAACGGAACACAATCAACCACGTGAAAACTCAAACAACATGATGCAAACATGGTATGCTAAGTGGGATGCGATATGCGATGCATATGCAAGATTTGACAAGGAATGGACGTACCTGGACTCAACATGGAAATCCAAGTGTGCCACTGTAAATTTGAGATGAAATCGCTTGAAAACAATATAAAGAACACCGGAATCGGAGTTACGGTTTGGAAATGGCAAGCAAAACAAATATGGCACCGGTCTGCGATATACAGCACGTAGCCATCTAAATGCAACAATATGAACATGCTACAGCACTCAAACATGGCAACAAAATACATGGCAGGGATCCATTCATGATGCTTAAAAAAGATGAACACTGAGCTACGGCCAATTCATCCATTAACAGGTTCAAACAAGCATGGCAAAAATGCATTTGGTAAACAGATTTCAGACTTAGTGAAATTAACACTTGTCTGGAATCTCAGATCAGGTAGCACACTTTGGAGCATGAAAACTATATGCTACAAGACCTGAACATGGCAAAGTAAAGCATGGCATGGATATACTCAAAGAGCTTAACAAAAGTCCCTTAGTGACCATCAGCCAAAAGGGATCAGAAAATCCAATAGCAAAAGTAGAGCTTGATTGACTCAAGCTAGGGTGCTCCATAATTGAAAACAAAGACATGGATGGATAGAGCACTACAAGATTAACAAAACATCCTTACTGATCATCCTCAAAAGAGGCACGGATCACTAGGAAACAACATTAACATATGGCATATTGAGATAAACAGATCAAGGACTTAGTGGAATTGCTAAGTCCCTGAAATCAACATTATCGAATGCTCCACTTTGAAAGCTTGTGCTAGTCACCACACACATCACAAAAATACATGAATTGCACCTCTGGAAAGATGGCAAAGCATATAACAAAACACATGTAGAGCTCAGGGGCATATCATGCACACAATAATCATGACAAAATGACAAATATCTAATTGGAGCAGCAGATCTGACAAATATCTCAAATAGCACACTTCCAATAGCATTTCAGGCATCAAGATAAACACAAATGCAAATGATGCAATGAGATGAAATTATGTGCTCTCCGAGACGAACATTTTTATAAGCTATATGCCCAAAATGGATCTACGGATGCAAAGTTACGGTAGGATGAACATAGCTAAATAAACTAAAGACTTGGGAGAAAAACAAGGGTCAACCCCTAGGGTTTCCAGATCCAGATCGGATATCGCCGGAGCACGCAAAACGAGGATCGCCGGGATCACTGTTCACCGGAGGGAGGAAGCTCGCCGGAGGGGTCGGAGTCGCCGGATCCGGCGCGGACGTCGAGAAGGGCGGACGCGGCGCGGGACGCCGGACATGGGGCTCCGGTCATGGGACTTGGGGCTCCGGCGGCGGACGGCAATGGCGGGCGGCGGCGCCGGCCGGTGAGGCGACTCGACCGCGGAGAAGACGAGGCGCGGTGCTGCCGGGCCGAGAGGGCCCCGCCTGGGCCCGGGCGGGCCGGCGCGGCGTATGGGCGGCTGCCACGTGGCGACGGACATGGAGGGCGGACACGTCCGTTGGTGGGAAGATGTCTGGCGGGTGAGGGGAGAGAGGGGGCTAGGGTTTGCGCGAGGATTTCGGGGGAGGACCTATTTATAGGCATAGGAGGAGCTAGGAGAGTCCAAATGAGGTGCGGCTTTCAGCCACGTGATCCTGATCGAACGCTCTAGATGATGGAGAGGGTTTTTGTGGGTTTTGGCACAAAATGGAGGGGTGTTGGGCTGCAACACACATGAGGCCTTTTCGGTCCCTCGGTTAACCGTTGGAGCATCAAACGAAGTCCATATGGTATGAAACTTGACAGGCGGTCTACCGGTAGTAAACCAAGGCTGCTTGGCAAGTCTCGGTCCAATCTGGAAATGTTTAACCCCCACACACGAAAGAAAGGTAGAAATGACCACCGGAGGAGAACGGAGCGCCGGAATGCAAAACGAACAATTGGGAAAATGCTCGAATGCATGAGATGAACACGTATGCAAATGCAATGCACATGATGACATGATATGACATGCATGACAACAACAACAACACATGGAGACAAAAACCCGAACCCGAGAAAATAAAATAACTTAACGCCGGAAACGACAAGAGTTGGATTACATATTAGGTAAATCATATCCGGGGTGTTACAGTATTTTTGTGGGAAGGGGGATGTCAAGAGCTTTTCAACGAGCTAAAGAACCCGAAATTTGGACTCCGGATGAATTAGTTATGGACAAAACGGTGAAACGGTGATGGCTGAGATGTCACGGCAGGACATCCGGGCTCGGGGTCGGAAATCCGGGACCTGATGTCCAGAACCGAGCAGATTTGGTGCTCCAGGAGCCGGATGTGCAGCCGGGGACCCGGATGTCCGGCCCAACGAATCCAGATCTCGTTCGGGGAGGAAATTTTCGAATTGGGGGCGGAAATTTTCAAATTGGGGGCAAAATTTGATGGATTTTGTGGGTGGAAAGTGAGGAAAATTGGGGATATGCTAGATCCACTCGAAACCAAGCAAATCCATGGATCAAAATCAACAAAACTTCGTCAAACCAACAAATCACAAAAAAATTGGGGCTATTTTTTGTGGGGATTTTCAAAATTGGGGAAGAACACAACAAAATTAGGCTAGAAAACACAACGAGGAGGCTCCGAAATTGTGAATAACGTGGCTCATGATACCAAGATGCTGTAGGGTAGGACGCTAATCGGCCGATCTTTCACGAAAGGAGCAGATCCCGCGAAGAACACGAAGAACACGAGGGGGGAAACGAGGGGAATCACGAGGGTAAACACGAGAGAAACACTAAAACCAACAAGAATGATCACACATGCGCTAGATCCATGAACACAAAGGAAGATACAAGATCCACGATCAACAGGGGATGATACAAAGGGTAACCGGTCTTCTCCAAAGGAGGTTTTGATGGTCTTCTCCAAAGGAGGTCTTGAATCCACGAGGGGATCTTCTCCGCGAGGAGGTCTTGAATCCAAGTGGATCTTCTCTGAAGAGGGGCCACGGTCTCTCTCGTGGAGTAGATCCAGATGGATGAGTGAAGCTCTATCTCACAAATGAGCTAACACAACGCTAACCCTAACTAAGAGGAGGGGAAGGAGTATATATAGTCTAAGCCACGAAGGGGTAAGTGGGAAAGGGATACATGGGGCTCTGGCCCGACTCTACGCGCAGGCAGGCGCCGGATGTCTGGGCTAGGGGCCGGATGTCTGGCCATTCGCGGGAGGTCGGATGTCCCGGGCCCGAGCCGGATGTCCGGGCTGAAGTGGCAGTTTGAGTCCTTCTCTGGATAGGGGATGCCGGATTTCCGGGAGGGATGCCGGATGTCCGGGCATTGTTGAGGCGGCGGATGTCTGGGCACACGGGCCGGATGTCCGGCCTCTGATGCTTCAGTCGTCTGTTGGTGTAGCTCCTTGGAGGCTGCACAGGCGCCGGATGTCCGGCCTCTGGCCCGGGTGTCCGGCCGCTGTAGCTTCAGCAGCTCTGTCTTCTTCCATCGTCGTTTCCAGGCTTCCCTCGCGGATGGTGTAGTTGTTCCTTGGCGCTTGCAGTCCTCCTCAACATCTGTGAAGCTCCGACAATACCTATGCATGCACACGGGAGAAGTGTCAAGTAGTATACCATCCTCGAAGGGGTCAAGTGATCACGTGTGAAGGAGATGATTCACCTTTATGTATGTGAAGAAGATGTCGCATGTGTCACTTGCCAAACGGACTCTTGACATGGTGATGTCCGTAGGATGCTCCGCATCAAGCAAACGAAGAACAAGCAAGAAGCTGAGATTGCAATCTGGATATTGCGAATATAAGATGAAAGCTTTATTGATCAAGGTGGGGTTCTATGACGCCTTGGTCTGGTCGTTGAACACAAACGAAGTACGCGAAGTTGCAGCTATGGCGAACTTTTAATCTAAACAAAACCCGAAGTCTAAACGATGCCCTAAGGGCTGTATATATGGAGGAGAGAGGGGGGAATTTCGTGGCCCTTGGAGCAGGGGTCTGAAACCAACCTAACTCTTGTTTCCCCACACATACAGACTATAAAAACAGCCTATAATCAAGTATTTCCAAACTACATGGGCTTGGCCCAAATATAAGGTTAAGCAGCACCTAGGATAGCCTCCGGATGAAATTTATGATGTGGCATCTTGTATATTTCATCCAAGGCTTCATGCACTCATTATGGTGGCTTCAAAGTCCGAGAATCATCACTTATAACTCCTTTCTTGTTCCCCTTGCGCACGCCATTATCTCCATGCTTGAACTTGCTCCAAGGTTCATCTTTCTTGTGCAAGCTAGGCCCTTCATTTGTAAGCAAAACAAATGTATCCAATTTAGGCAGCATCATATTCTCATGAACATTAGAATCGTTACCAATAAACGAAAGTACCTGGTAATTTAATTGGCGTGCGCGAGCTCTAGTAATTGGTCCAATATGTATAGCAGCAGTGGTTGTGGGTGTAACAATGGTATTGATGTCCTCATCATCCTCCCCTTCTTGAAATGAAGTTGTCCTCGACGGAAGCTCATCTTCCTCACCCAAATAAGGCTTCAAATCTGCAATGTTAAAAGTGGGACTAACCCCAAAATCTGCAGGCAGCTCAAGTTTATATGCATTATCATTTATTTTCTATAAGACCTTAAAAGGACCATCAGCACATGGCATTAGCTTTGATTTATGCAAATTAGAAAATCCATCCTTATGCAAATGTAACCAAACAAGATCTCCAGGTGCAAACACAACATGTTTTCTACCCTTATCTCCAGCAAGTTTATATTTAGCATTCATACACTCAATGTTTTCCTTAGTTAACTCATGCATTTTTAAAATCAATTCAGCACGTTCTTTAGCATCAAAATGAACCTTCTCCGAAGATGGAAGAGGCAACAAATCAATAGGTGCACAAGGTAGGAAACCATACACAATTTCAAAAGGGCGCATCTTAGTAGTAGAATGCAATGAACGATTATAAGCAAATTCAATATGAGGCAAGCATTCTTCCCACATTTTCTTATTATTCTTAAAAACAGCCTGAAGCATAGTAGACAATGTTCTATTGACTACTTCAGTTTGTCCATCAGTTTAGTCCCCAATTTGGCCCATAAACATCTCCAAAAGTGGCTAAGAAAGTTAGTATCATGATCTAAAACAATAGAATTTGGCACACCATGCAAGCGAATAATTTCATGAAAGAACAAATCAGCAACATTAACAACATCATCGCTTTTATGACATGGTATAAAGTGTGCCATTTTCGAGAATCTATCCACGACAACAAATATGCTATCCATACCCTTCTTTGTTCAAGGTAAACCTAAAACAAAGTCCATAGATATGTCCTCCCATGGAACAGTAGGTACAGGCAAAGGCATATATAAACCATAAGGATTGAGTCTTGACTTAGCTTTTTGATATGTAGTGCAGCGAGCAACAAGACGCTCAACATCCCGTCTCATCTTTGGCCAAAAGAAATGTGTAGCAAGTTAGTATCATGATTATAAGCAATAACATTTTTTACCCTCTTGTGTTTAATGACATAAGGGAATGTCTCAATGAATTCAACCCATTTAGCATGTCTACAATTCAGTTTAGGTTGACTTTTAGTATGTTTCAACGATTCAGGATCAGAATGTATAACAAATTCTTTGGGCCACAAAAATAATGTTGCCATGTTTCTAAAGTCCGAACAATAGCATATAATTCTTTATCATAAGTAGAATCATTCAGACTAGGCCCACTCAATTTTTCAGAAAAGTATGCAACAGGGTTGCCATCTTGTAATAACACACCTCCTAATCCAATTCCACTAGCATCACATTCAAGCTCAAAAGTCTTATTAAAATCAGGAAGTTGGAGTAAAGGAGCATGTGTTAACTTATCTTTCAATACCGTGAAGGCTTCTTCCTATGCGGTACCCCAAACAAAAGGTACATCCTTCTTTGTAAGCTCATTGAGAGGTGCAGCAATGGTGCTGAAATCTCTCACAAAATGCCTATAGAATCCAGTGAGGGCAAGAAAACTACTCACTTGTGTGACCGTTTTGGGCTGCGGCCAACTCTTAATAGCTTCAATCTTGTCTTTATCAACTTCAATTCCCTATGGAGTAACAACATAGCCAAGAAAAGATACTCGGTCGATGCAGAAGGTGCACTTCCCAAGGTTACCAAACAAACGTGCATCACATAGAGCAATAAAAACAGCATGTAAATGTTCCAAATGTTCCTCCAAAGATCTGTTATAAATCAGTATATCATCAAAATAGACTACCACAAATCATCCAATGAAAGCACGTAAAACTTTGTTCATTAATCACATGAAAGTATTAGGTGCATTAGTTAACCCAAAAGGCATGACTAACCACTCATATAATCCAAACTTAGTTTTAAAGCTGTTTTCCATTCATCTCCCAATTTCATACGAATTTGATGGTATCCACTACGCAAATCATCTTTCGAGAATATTGTAGAGCCACTTAATTGATCAAGCATGTCGTCTAGCCTAGGAATAGGATGACGATAACGAATAGTAATATTATTAATGCCTCTACAATCAACACACATACGCGACGTACCATACTTTTTTGGTACTAAAATGATAGGAACAGCACACGGACTAAGGGATTCGCGTATATAACCTTTGTTGAGTAGCTCATGTACTTGACGCATAATCTCATTCGTCTCCTCTGGATTGGTACGGTATGGCGCACGGTTGGGTAATGATGCACCGGGAATTAAGTCCATTTGATGCTCAATCCCTCGAATAGGTGGTAATCCCGGTGGCACTCTTGTGGAAAGACGTCAGGGAACTCCTGCAAAATGTTAGTGATAGTAGGAGGCAAAGAGGAAGGCATGTCGTCGAATGAAAATAATGCCTCTGTGCACACAAAATCATAGCAAACAGATTTGCTAAAATCTACATCATCAATATCAGATTTGGTGGCAAGTAAACATGCACTTTTCAATTTAATTTCAGAAGCAACACTAGATGGTTTATTATTAGGCTTCATTTGATGCTCAAATTCTTTTGCCACAAGCTGATTTTCACTCTTATTTTGCACCTGTTTTCCTTTATTAGCTCTATTAATATCATCTTTCAAAATGGAATCAGGAGTCATAGGAAGCAAAGTAATATTTTTGCCCTTATGAACAAGAGTATACTGATTGTTTGTACCATGGTGTACAGAATTTTTATCAAATTTCCATGGTCTACCAAGTAATAAGGAACATGCTTGCATAGGTACCACATCACAATCAACATAATCAGCATATGTATAGATACTAAAATGCACATGAATGGTACATGTTACCTTAACCTTGCCGCTGTTGTTGAACCATTGGATGTAGTAAGGATGTGGATGCGGTCTTGTGGTGAGAGAGAGCTTCTCCACCATCTCCATGCTAGCCAAGTTGTTGCAGCTCCCTCCATCTATGATGACGCGAATAGTATGTTCCTTCACAACTCCCTTTGTATGGAACAAATTTTGCCTCTGATTTTTCTCAGCTTGTGTAACCTGCACACTCAAAACACGTTGAGCTACTAAACATTCATACCTGTCAGCATCTTCAGTAGCCATGTATTATGTCTCATGATCAGAACCATCTCCATCGTGTTCTTCATGTGTAATAAGTGCCAAAGTCTCCTCATGATAGTCACTAGCGGACTCATACCCACCATCCTCGGTAGCAATCATCACATGCTGAGATTTGCATTCTCTCGCAAAATGTCCTCTTCCCTTACAGTGACGACAAATAATATCAGTTGTGTGCCCTGTTGATGCCATGGAAGAAGAAGAGCTCTGTGCAGGCCCGACAGGTGTGCTCTTTGCAGATAGTGGAGGTTGTGCCTGCTTTCTTGTATCACAGCTGGAGGTGGCACCTGATGGAGGTGCTGGTGTAGTGGAAGTAGAGGATGCACGTGGTGTCCATGATGAAGATCGACCTGTAGAAAAGTTAGTTCATGCCAATGCCTGTCGATCCTGCACTTCACGTTTAGCTCTACAAGCAAGATGGAATAAATGAGTGATATTATTATACTCCTTATACTCTATAATGGTCTGGATCACTCTATTTAATCCACCCATAAAACGTGCAAGCATAGCTTCATTCTCCTCAAAAATACCACATCTAATCATGCCAGATTGTAATTCCTGATAATATTCTTCTACAGAATTTTTTCCGTGTCTTAAATGCTGCAATTTTTGAATTAATTCACATTGATAATATGGTGGAACCCAACGAGTACGCATAGCAGTTTTCAAAGCAGCCCAAGTAGCTGGAATAGGATATAATCTACAATGTTCAGACCACCAAACACATGCAAAGCTAGTGAAAGCACAAACAGTAGCTGGAACACGTCTCTCCTCAGGATATTCTAAACATGTAAATCGTTGTTCAGTTTCTAATTCCCAAGTAAGATATATAACAGGAACATATCTACCCTCAGATGGTGGAATATTCAATTTCAGTTTAGGGAGATGGTCATGATCTCGTACCTGAGGGGGAGCCCTACCATTGCCATTATTTGCATGTGGATGACATGGTGGTTGTGGTGCTGGTGGTTGGATGTAGTACTGATTTGGATCAACCTCATCCTCGTAATCCCCGGCAAAATCATCCTCCTCCACACAAGTGGCAGGAGCCACAGAAGTATCAACAGCAGCACCAACAGTTTTGCCAGGCGCAAGAGGGACACGGCTCGCTCGGCGGAGGGCTCTTTCACGATGTGGAGGTAGTCGTTGTTGTTGTTGTTGTTGTTGTTGTTGTTGTTGTTTTTGTTGTTGTTTTTGTTGTTGTTGTTGTTGTTGTTGTAGAGGTGCGTTAGGTTCAGCCGGTGGTGGTGGTGGAAGACGCGTGAGCAATTCATTAAACTTGTTATCGAGCTTTGTTTCAAACGTCTTCTCCATGACATCTATCTTCTCCATGGCCCCATCAAATCTGTTTAGCACATCCTGCACCTGTCCACTCATCATTTGTTGAAATTTATCATGCAACTCCTTATTCTTCGTGTTCTCTCAGTCAGTCTCGTTGGCTTGTGATCCTTCCATGGTTAGCAGCAATAGAAACACACAAGAATATGATCCTATAGACTACAAACAAGAGGTGGTGGTGGGGCATCACAAATTCGTCAAGCAAATCTCAAAATCTTACCAGTTCTTACCAAGCAGCAGGTGGTGATCAGGAACCATTGTAGTCAAAACTCTCAAAAGCTTGGATAGAGCAATTGCCAGGGAGAGTCAAACGCACGACGTAGATGTATGTGGAGCTGGGAAGGCTTATAATATGGTAGCAAAAAGGGCCAGCAATAATCAATTCAGAGATGCAAAGTTGAATAAACTCTCAACGACGGTACTGTGCTGGTCCTAGGCTAGACCGTGCTAGAGATGCAAGCCTAGAACACTAAAAAAATCACGACGCTGCACGTAAACAAGGGAGGAGCATGCTCTGAATTTTTTTTCCTTTTTTTGCACTATTTTTCCACTTTTTTTGCTTTGCAACAATTTTTTTCGAAAAAGTCTACAAATGGTCTAAAAACTGCCTAGCCAGAATTTTCCATATTTACATTTTTTTAAATTGGAACTATTTTTCTACCGCGGGTAGAACGGAAGTTGGGACGTCCTACTTTGTCACGACTTGGAGTATGGCTTGATCTGGAAATCCAAAACAAAGCAACAAATATTGGACTCGGACTGGTGACGGAGATGAATCTGGCAGAAACTCAGACTGGTGGCGGATATATGTAGGGCGGTGAAACTCGAACTGGTGGTGAATCGATGATGGAGGTGGACTCGGATGATCGTGATGGCGGTGGATATGTGGTATATGGCAGCGATGATGACGATGGTGGTATATGGTAGCGGTGACGACGATGGTGGTATATGGCAGAGGTGACGATGATGGTGGTATATGGCAGCGGTGATGATGATGGTGGTATATGGCTACGGTGATGATGATGATGATGCGGCGACGGCGTGACAACTTGTGAACAGAACTCGAAACTCTAAAGGACTAGACACTAAGACCAGCAACTAGACACAATGATGCAACCACAAATTTAACAATGCAAGACCCTAAAAAGATTATGCAAAGGCTCAGATTGGTTCGGATATGATGAACTAACCCTAAAAAAATTTGTTGGCTTTTTCGTGGACTGTAGGTATGAAGAACAGACTCGATCTAAACTACGAAAAACTATAATATCTCACTAAGCCACCTAGAAATCTGATACCACTTGATAGAGGCGAAGGTGCCCCGATGTTTCGATGAGATGGTGGCTATCATTTTCTGTGGGAGTCGACCTTGACGATCCGACTATAAACGTGCAAGACGTCGCGACTTAGCAATCGCTAAACCAACTTCCGAGGGGTTATTGACCACGCTGGAGCACGATCAACCTGACCACGAGGGTCTATTTCCTGCGAGCAAACGAAGAACAAGCAAGAAACTAAGATTGCAATCTAGATATTGTGAATATAAGATGAAAGCTTTATTGATCAAGGTGGGGTTCTGTGACGCCTTGGTCTGGTTGTTGAACACAAACGAAGTACGCGAAGTTGCAGCTATGACAAACTTTTAATTTAAACAAAACCCAAAGTCTAAACGATGCCCTAAGGGCTGTATATATGGAGGAGAGACGGGGAATTTTGTGGCCCTTGGAGGATGGGTTCGAAACCAACCCTAACTCTTGTTTCCCCACATATACGGACTCTAAAAACAGCCTATAATCAAGTATTTCGAAATTACAGGGGCTTGGCCCAAAAATAAGGTGACGCAGCACCTAGGATAGCCTCTGACGAAATTTATGAAGTGGCTTCTTGTATATTTCGTCCAATGCTTCATGCACTCATTATGGTGGCTTCAAAGTCCTGGAATCATCACTTGTAACTCCATTGTTGTTCCCCTTGCGCACGCCATCATCTCCATGCTTGAACTTGCTGCAAGGTTCATCTTTCTTGTCCAATCTAGGCCCTTCATTTTAAGCAAAACAAATGCATCCAATTTAGGCAGCATCATATTCTCATGAACATTAGAATCGTTACCAAGAAACGAAAGTACCTGGTAATTTAATTGGCATGCGCGAGCTCTAGTAATTGGTCCAGTATGTATAGCAGCAGTGGCTGGGGTGTAACAATGGTATTGATGTCCTCATCAAAGGACTTCTTACCAATACTATGATGATACATTTCTCATATCTTGCTTTCATGCTTGTGATATGTCATGTGCATTATCCATGACCACTATTAACACACATGACATGCTTGCCATGATTACCTCTAGTACGTTGCTGTATCGCATCACCCATGTTCCACTCTTACTTGCTTTCTTGGGTTGATGACATATATGTTAATGCCTCTCACATGATATGTCTTGTTCATTGTCGCTTCCCTCCAATTGTTGCATCTATGCTTATTGCTCTTCGAGACTTGGACATATTACTTGTGATGCATGCTTGTTTGATTGAGCCTATTGTATTTGGTTGTTCTCACATTATATGCCTTCATACTATGAAATGCTCCCTTGTCCTTCCTTATTATGAGCATGATGCATACACTTGTTGGGTATCTTACCACATGAATGACAGGTTTTGCACTTCCGCTAACCTCATTTGTTTTTTCGAGTGTTTGTCATGTTCTTTCGTTTTGAAGGATTCACAAGGTGGTACCATCACGAAACAAGTTGGTCATGTGAAGGCATACATGATGCACGACACCAACATTTTTGACATTCTCATAAAGGTGAACTCCTTCCCTTTGAGCCATCCTCAAATACGCATATCGGATGGGTCACTCTTTCATTATTGTTTCCTTCTTGTTGTCTACATGATACATCTCGTGAACGGAGGAGCGACATTGAAGATTGGCACCGTCTCCACCGCGCGGGTCTGCGGAACCCAGATCCGGCCCGTGCCGGTCCGAACCGGGCCCGATGGAGCCCGCGTCCCGCGCCGGCTTCGTCTCCGGCCGCCTCCGGCAAGCAGCCCGCCGGAGCTCGCCGGACTCCAAAGAGCCGCGCTGCCCAGGTTCCTCCGCCGCGCGCCACCCGCTGCCAGATCCGCCGCCCCCGCCGCCTTGCTCCGCTGCTCCGCTGCTCTGCCAACCACCGCGCGCGCCGCTCGCCGCCTCGCCCGCCGACGCGCTCCATCGCCGCCGCTCCTCCGCCGACTCCTGCGTCACTCCGGCGCCGCCCACCTCCTCCACCGCACGGCACCGCCGTCGCCTCCTCGCATCCTCGCCGGATCCGCATCCCCGAGCACTCCGGCGAGCACTCCGGCATCCATCTCCTTCAACTCTAGTGAGAGATCCCGACGAACCTCGGATTCCGTGCCCGAACCATAGATCTGAGGTTGACTCCCCTCTTTTTTCTCCAAGTCCCTTTTCTATAACATTTTCAGGCCCTGTTCATCATGCCATAACTCCTCATCCGTAGATCCGTTTTGCATGCATGATATATCAAAATGTTCATCAGGATGTGCTCTTCTTTTTTGTTCCATTGTGACATACTTGCTTGAGTCCAGCTTGATGCCCAAATCGTTGATGCAAGAGTGCTATAAAATGTTAGGTGCTGATTCTTAGCAGAGTATGAGCATTTGTCATTTTTGCTACAATTGTTGTGTGCTGCATATGGACATGAGCTCTACATGTATTTTGGTCTATGCCATGCCATCTTTACAGGGGTGTATGCCATGTATTTTTTTGATCCTTGTGGTGACTAGCACAAGCATGCAAAGTAGCTCTTGTGATATTGCGGATTTCAGACTCTTAGAATTTTACTAAGTCTTTGTCTGTTGTTATTTTTATGCCATGTATTCATGTTGCTACAGTGAGATCCATGCTTCTTTTGAGTATGTTCAGTAAGTATAATTTGGACATATGGTTATGATCTATCCATCCATGCCCCTGTTTGCAATTATGGAGTGCCCTAACGTGTTTCAATCTTTCTCTACTTTTTCTATAAAATGCTCCTGGCAGATTGTTTACATGTTAATCAATTTTGCCGTGGATGTTGTAGTTGATCCAAGCATGCTATGATCTCGTTCTAGCCACGGTTAGCTTCTTGAACATGTTTTCTTGCTGGTAGTACGCTTATCTTGTCATGCAATGCCTTGTGGTGAGTGAATCGAGCTCGTAAAGATGCCTTCGTAACTCTGTTTTTGCCATGTTCAGTTTTCTGCTAAGTCTGAATCTGTTAACAAAACTTGCTATGTTTACATGGGTGCCATCATATCTTCTGATCCTTTTTGGCTTTTGGTCAGTAAGGGACTTTTGTGCTATGCTTTGAGTAGATTCATGCCATGCCCCGCATTGCTATGATAAGATCCTGTACCATGTTGTTTGCTTGCTCTAAATATTGCTTCCTGATGTTAATTCCTGGCATGCTAGTATTTTCACTAAGTCTGTGAAGCTGATATCTTTTGCACTTTTGCCATGCTTGTTTGAACCTGCTGTTATGTGATTTAGCCGTAGCTCAGTGTTCATCTTTTGTCAAGCATCTTGAGTAGATCATTGCCATATGCCTTGTTTCTATGTTGGAATGCAGTAGCTTAGTTTCTTGTTGAATTTTAGATGGCATCGTGCTGTTAATCGCAGAATTGTGCCATTCTTGTTTTGCTTGCCATTTGCAAACCGTGCATCCGATTCCGGTGATCTTTATATCGATTTCGACCGAAATCAACTCTTCTTTCCAGCAGTGCACTTGGTTTGCCAAGTTGAGGACTGGTTCAATCCTTTCTTTCCAAAGCACGCATATGCATTGCATATCACATCCCGCATATCATACCACGTTTTGCATCATGTTGCTTGCGCATTGCACCGTGATTGATTGTTGGTCCCTTGCTTGTGTTCTTGCTTTGGGTAGAGCCGGGAGACGAGTGCGTGATTGAGGAACCCGTTGAGTACGCTTACGAGGATCAAGCTTTCGTCAACGCGGAGAACTTTGCAGGCAAGATGACCATACCGTCGAAATCACTTCTATCTTTGCTTGCTAGTTGCTCGCTCTTTTGCTATGCCGCGATACCTACCACTTAATATATCATGCCTCCCAAATTGTCATGACAAACATCTAACCCACCTTTCCTAGCAAACCATTGTTTGGCTATTTTACCGCTTTGCTCAGCCCCTCTTATAGCGTTGCTAGCTGCAGGTGAAGATGGAGTTTGTTCCTTGTTGGAACATGATTATTGTTGGGATATCATTATTATATCTCATTTACTTTAATGCATCTATATACTTGGTAAAGGGTGGAAGGCTCGGCCTTATGCCTGGTGTATTGTTCCACTCTTGCCGCCCTAGTTTCCGTCATACCGGTGTTATGTTCCTTGATTTTGCGTTCCTTACGCGATTGGGTGTTATGGGAACCCCTTGACAGTTCGCCTTGAATAAAACTCCTCCAGCAAGGCCCAACCATGGTTTTACCATTTGCCACCTAAGCCTTTTCCCTTGGGTTCCGTGGACTCAAGGGTCATCTTTATTTTAAACCCCCGGGCCAGTGCTTCTCTAAGTGTTGGTCCAACCTGAGCGATGTCCGGCACCCCCTGGGAAACCAGGGTCATCCAATGTGCCCTGAGAACGAGATATGTGCAGCTCCTATATGGATTTGTCGGCACATTGGGGTCGCTTTGCTGGTCTTGTTTTACCATTGTCGAAATGTCTTGTAACTGGGATTTCGAGTCTGATCGGGTCGTCCTGGGAGAAGGAATATCCTTCGTTGACCGTGAGAGCTTGTGATGGGCTAAGTTGGGACACCCCTGCAGGGTTTTTGAACTTTCGAAAGCCATGCCCGCGGTTATGGGCAGATGGGATTTTGTTAATATCCGGTTGTAGAGAACTTGACACTTAACTTAATTAAAATGTATCAACCGCGTGTGTAACTGTGATGGTCTCTTTTCGGCGGAGTCCGGGAAGAGAACAGGGTCTCGTGTTATGCTTGAAAGTAAGTAGTTTCAGGATCACTTCTTGATCATTATAGCTTCTCGATCGTGCTTTGCTTCTCTTCTCGCTCTCATTTGCGTAAGTTAGCCACCATATATGCTAGTGCTTGCTATAGTTCCACCTCACTACCATTTCCTACCTTTAAGCTTAAATAGTCTTGATCATGAGGGTGTGAGATTGCTGAGTCCTCGTGACTCACAGATTACTTCCAAAACCAGATGCAAGTGCCGATGATGCCAGTGCAGGGGATGCGACCGAACTCAAGTGGGAGTTCGACGAGGATTCACGATGTTACTATGTTTCCTTTCCGGACGATCAGTAGAGGACCCCAGTTGGGGCGATCGGGGATCTATGCATTTGGGGTTGTCTTTCTTTATTTGGTTCTGTAGTCGAATCTTGAATGTATTCTGGATGATATAATGTTATATTTATGTATTGTGTGGAGTGGCGATTGTAAGGCAGTTCTTTATCCCTTTCTTATTCAGTACATGGGATGTGTAAAGATTACCCCTCTTGCGACATGCCTACCATGCGGTTATGCCTCTAAGTCCTGCCCCGACACGTGGGAGATATAGCCGCATCGTGTGTGTTACAATATGCCATTGGACACAAGGTGAACTCGCTCCTCTCCGAACCTTCACTGTATACATGTGAGACATGGCTACTACCTCCAACGTGTGTGCTATGCATAATCAGGTACTTAGAGGAAAGCCACGGAGCCACCACATCCAACGAACGAGCTAGCGAGGATGCCAAGTACAAGGACCAAGAGAAGAAGGTGCTCGAAGTTTACAGCCTCCGGACGACTAGACCTCGCCGGACGTCCGACGCCTAGAGCTTCAACCAGCCTGAAGAGTCAGCCCGCGAATGCTACAGCGGTCGGACGACCGACGCGGATCGGACGTCCGACCCCCCAGGCCTCGGACGACTGAGTGCCACCGGATGACCAGTGCTAGGGCGACAGAATGCTATTTACGGAAGTACGAAGACTTCCGGACGTCCGGACCATCCCGAGCCTTCGGACGTCCGACACCCACCGGACCTCCGACACCTGTCTACGCATAGAGATTGGGCCCGAGGCCCATGTACCCCTTCGCCCCTCACTTACCCCTTCGTGGCTCTGGACTATAAATACTCCTCCACCTCCACCATCTGGGGGTTAGCGTTGTGTTAGCTCATTTGTGATATAGAGCTTCACTCATCCATCTGGATCTACTCCATTGCGCGGGACCGACACCTCTTCGGAAAAGATACACTTGGATTCAAGATCCCTAACGAGAAGACCTCAAGACCTCCTTTCGGTGAAGAACCAGTTACCTATGTATCATCATTTGTTGGATTTGGATCTTGTATCTCTTTTGTGTTCGAGGATCTAGCACATGTGTGATCGTCCTTGTTGGTTTGAGTGATTGCCTTGTGTTCCCCCCTCATGTTCTTCGTGTTCATCGCGGGATCCGCTCCTTTTGTGAAAGATCGGCCATATAGGGTTCCACCCTACATCATCTTCTCCGTGAAGGAGGTCTTCTATCAAACGTGGATCTTCTCCGAAGAGGGGCCGTGGTCTCTCTCAAGGAGTAGATCCGTATGGATGAGCAAAGCTCTATCTCAAGTATGAGCTAAACCAATGCTAACCCTAGAAAGATGGAGGAGGAGGAGTATATATAGTCTATGTGGACGAAGGGGTACACGAGCCTCGGCCCTTACACTGTACGCAGACAGGGGAGGCCGGATGTCCGGGCTGGGGTGGCCGGATGTCCGAGCTGTCGGGGCTGGTTTTGACGCTCTCTAGATGGAGGGTGTCGGATTTCCAGGCTTCGGGCCGGATGTCCAGGCTAGGGTCGGATGTCCGGGCCCTGTAGGTACTTGGCGGCTGGGCGGCTGCTGCTCCAGGGGCGGGATGTCTGGGGTCACGGCCGGATGTCCAGGGCCTGGAAGCTGTTCTTGACTCCTTCCATTGGTTCTCTTCATCTATGAACTTGAGGACTTGCGCGTCTTCACGTACATCTTCGGGAGGGTCCTCTTGCTACCTAATCATGCACAACATCTCGGACTTAGGTAGTAACCATGTCTCGAGTGAATCAAATGTGATATCAATAAGGAAGGAAGTCACCTCGGTCTCGAGAGCTCTAGCTCTAGCTCATGGCATAGGTCCTCTTGGCACTTCGTGAGACGAAGGTAGGTCCATGGGGATGACCGTAGGATGCTCCGCATCAGCTTCCCTCCCTTGGGAAAGATTTGACCTCCGATCGAAGTCTTCATCGCCATGGTAGGGAGAGAGATCTTTAACGTTGAAGATGTCGCTCACGGAGTACTTGTCGCGTGGAATGTTGATCTTGTAGGCATTGTTGTTGTAGCATTCAAGCACCTTGAAGGGTCCATCCGCTTGTGGTCGAAGTTTGGACTTGCGTTCATGGGGGAAGCGGTCCTTGCGAAGGTGTAGCCACACAAGACTCCAATGTTGAACACCATGGGGTGCTTGTTGAGGTTGAGCTTGGTCACGAGTCGTTGTACTTGGCGCTCAATGGTGTGCCTTGTATCTTCATGCATCTTCTTGATATAGTTGACTCATGCACTCGCGTCCATATTTGTGCGCTCTTGTAGTAGTAGAGGGAGAATGTCCAATGGGGACAATGGGTTGAAACCGACGACCTCGAAGGGGGACTTGCCGGAGTCGAGTGTCTTGCTCGATTGTAGGCGTACTCGGCGATAGATAGACACTCCTCCCACTCCATGATGTTCTTCTTGATTAGCACGCAAAGTAGAGTGGGGAGTGTGCAGTTGGTCACCTCCGTTTGGCCGTCGGTTTGTGGATGGTAAGCCATGGAGAAGAGTAGCTTGATTCTGAGCTTGGCGCATAAGGTTTTCCAAAATTATCTTAGGAACTTGACGTCGCGGTCCGAAACTATCGTCTTTGGTACTCCATGGGGGCGCAATATTTCCCTACAAAAGAGTTGGCAACATGTGAATCGTCATCTATCTTGTTGCAAGGAATGAAATGAGCCATCTTCGAGAATTGGTCCGCAACAACAAACACGGAATCCTTTCCATTTCTAGTTCTAGGAAAACCAAGCACAAAATCCATGCTAATATCTTCCCATGGTTGATACGGAATTGGAAGAGGATATAGAGACCATGTGATTGAGCTTTAGACTTAGCTTTGCGACATGTAGAGCATCAGTTGGTGAAGCGGTTGACATCGTGGAACATCTTGGGCCAATAATAGTTCTTGGAGAGCGTAGAAAATGTCTTGCCGCGTCCCAAGTGTCCCATTAGTCCTCCGCCATGAGATTCTTGCAAAAGAAGCAAAGGAAGAGAAGACTCGAGGATGCAAAGTTTGTTAGCTCTCATAAGATAATCATCTTTGATGTAATAGCATTCCCAAGATGTATGCGTCAAACATTTGGCATAAGGAATAGCAAAAGTAGGATCATGCGCATACAAGTCTTTTATGTGCTCAAATCCAATGACGTCCAATTCAAGTTTAGTAACAAGCCTGCATATGCGGGAAAGTGCATCCGCCACAACATTTTCCTTACCTTTAATGTACTTGATGACATAAGGAAAAGACTCAATGAACTCACTCCATTTAGCATGATGCTTGTTCAACTTAATTTGACCCTTAAGGTAAAGTGTTTCATGGTCAGTATGGATGATAAATTCATGAGGGCGAAGATAATGTTCCCATTCATGCAGAACTTGCACTAAAGCATATAGCCTTTGTCATAGATGGGGTAATTGAGTTGCGCTCCGTAAAGTTTCTCACTAAAGTAAACTATGGGGCGCTTCTCTTGCGTTAACACACCTACTATTCCATTACCACTAGCATCGCAATGAATCTCGAAGGGTTTGTCAAAGTTGGGTAATGCAAGCACGGGAGCATGAGTAAGAAAATTCTTAAGCTCATTGAATGCGGTATCTCGGGATGGTCCCCAAACAAAGGGTGCATTCTTCTTACTCAAAGTATGCAAATGTGAAGCAATGGTCCTAAAGTCCTTCACAAATCTACGGTAGAAACCAGCTAAACCAAGCAAACTACGCACTTGTTGCAAGTTGGTTGGTTGAGGCCAAGTTTTAATAGCATCGATCTTAGATTCATCAACATGAACACCCTTAGAAGATACAACGAAACCCAAGAAAACAAGCTTGTCAACACCGAAAAGGCATTTGTCCATATAAGCAAAAAGGTGCTCTTTTCTATGAGTTTGTAGCGCGATCTTAAGGTGGGTGACATGATCTTTGAGAGATTTGCTAAACACAAGAATATCATCAATGTAGACCACAACAAATACACCAATATAAGGTCAAAAAACAAAATGCACGAGTCGCATGAAAGTACCGGGTGCTTCTGATAAACCCATTGGCATAACAAGCCATTCATATAAGCCAAACTTGTAAATGCGGTTTTCCAGTCCTCACATTCTTGGATGCATATTTGATAGTAGCCACTCTTAAGATCAATCTTAGAGAAAATGGTAGCTCCGCTAAGCTCATCAAGCATATCATCTAGGCGTGGAATAGGGTGGCGATCACGCATGGTAATAGCATTGATAGGGCGGCAATCGGAACACATGCGATATGTACCATCTTTCTTGGGAACAAGGATTACCGGGACGGCACAAGGGCTCAAACTTTCTCGTACATGGCCGTTGTCGATGAGTTGTTGTACTTGCCATTGGATCTCCTTAGTTACCTCGGGGTTGACGTAGTAGGGAGCCTTGTTAGGAAGGGGAGCTCCAGGGATGAGGTCGATTCGGTGCTCGATGTCTCGTAGAGGAGGTAGACCCAGAGGTAGCTTGTCGGGGAAAACATCTTGGAATTCCTGCAATAGAGAAGACAGCACTAAAGGAAGATTGTGAGAGGTGTTAGCTTTTGGTGCCTCGTCCTTGCACAGAAGGATATAGTGCATGACACTTGATGGGTTCTCGCACACTTCTCTTATCTCACTTTTGGTGGAAAATGGAACTAAGTTCTTCTTGTCGCTCATCGTGGAGCCACTCGATTTGGGCTTGTGGCGATCACTCTCTTTTTGGTGGTTCGCTCTCTCACTATTCTCTCCATGATGGGTGGTTTTCTTGTCGGCGATCACTTGGCTTGGAGACATAGGGCGAAGTACGTACTCCTTTCCTTTCATCTTGAAGATATAGTGATTCGTACAACTGTTGTGGATGACACCTCGATCAAATTGCCATGGTCGTCCAAGAAGAAGATGGCAAACTGTCATTCGAACGACATCACACTCCAAAGTGTCTTCGTAAGCTCCGATTTTGAAGGAGACTTGCACTCTATGCTCGACTTGGATAGTGCCAGAGTCGCTAATCCATTGAACTTTGTAGGGATGTGGGTTCTTCATCTTTACCAATTGGAGCTTGGAGCATAATTCTTCACTTTCTAGGTTATGGCAACTCCCTCCATCGATGATGACCTTGACGGACCTTCCATTGATGTCGGCCTTGGTATGAAAGATATGGCATCTTTGGTCCTCTTCTTCTTGATGTTGAAATGTCAAGACCTTGGAGACAACGAGAGCGGGGCTTGAATCTTCATCACAAAAGACTTGTTCTTCTTCATCTTCGTTCACTTGATGGTGCATTGCCACTTTCTCAAGTGCTTCCATTTCTCCTTCACTCATTGATGCAAAGCATCCCAAGGTCATCCCCATGGACCTACCATCGCCTCACCAAGTGCCAAACGGACCCATGACACAAGCAAGCACAAGGGCTCTCAAAACTGAGGTGACATCACTCCTCTCAGGTTTCCACTTCGATGCACATGAGACTTGGCTACTATCTCATATGGACACATTGTGCATACTCAGGTATGATGGAGAAGCTAAGGAGCACAGAGAAGAAGGAGAGGAAGATGGACGTGAAGACGGAGAAGAAGTGATGAAGAAGAAGCTATAGGCTCGGGACGACCGGCTAGGACCAGTCGTCCGACGACCTCCAGGCTCCGGACGTCCGACACTTCCACACCTGAGCCAAAACTACGGACTTCCGACGCTCCACGGTCGACCGACGCTCCTCAGACGATCGACCCCGACCGGACGTCCGACCGTAGACCACCCGAGCCGAATCTACAGACGTCCGATAGGCATCGGACGTCCGGACCCTTGCGAGCCTCCGGACAACCGGTGACCCCCGGACGTCCGACGCCTGTGTGCTGATTCGTGTTGGGCCGCAGCGCATGTACCCCTTCGCCCCCCTCTTTGCACTAAGACTATATATAGACCTCCTATTCCTTCTATCTAGTTTTAGCAAAGGATTAACTCATATTTTGTGTGAGTGCTTTGCTCATCCACTTGGATACCTTCTCCTCGGAGATTCGTGCCTCCACCGGAGAAGATCCCCCAAGCGGATTCAAGACCCCTTTTAGGGAAGAACTCAAGACCTCCTCATGGACAAGACCAGCTACCCTTGTATCGTCCTTAGTTGTCCATGGATCGTGTATCTTTCCTTATGTACTCGAGGATCTAGCACATGTGTGACTTATTCGTGTTGGTTTAGTGTTTCCCCTTGTGTTTTCCCTCTTTTCCCTCTCATGTTACTCGTGTTCTTCGCGGGATCCGCTCCTTTCGTGAAAGATCGGACGATTAGGGTTCTACCCTACATCACTCATGGAGTCATATGTACCATCGTCGTTGAGGATCATGGTTTTCTTGTTGGTACACTCAAATAACTTGTGGCCTTGGCCTCCGCATGTGAAGCATTTGAAGAACTTGTCTTGATGGTGTTATTGGTTGGGGGAGATGATGATGAAGCTCTCGGCTTGAAGTTGCTTGTTGTATGATGATGACTTGAGGTTGTCGAAGTTTTATTCTAACTCGACGTGTCGGCGTTGCATGTAGAAGGCTTGGTTGAGGTAGAAGGTGTTGGAGTCGTTGAAGCTTGGGTGTTGGAGAAGACATAGGACTTGGATGAGAACTTGGCATACTTGAAGTCATCTTGCACTTGACATTCCGCTATGGTAGCTTGATGCACTAGCTCGATGAGGTTCGAGTATGGTTGGAAGTGAGCAATCTTCTTGATAGGATGATTGAGTCCATTCAAGAAACATGCCATAGTTTGCTCATCATTTTCTGTTACATTGGCTCGTATCATTGCAATCTCCATTTCCTTGTAGTATTCTTCAACACTCTTGGTTCCTTGCTTGAGGAGTTGGAGTTTCTTGAAGATGTCGCGATTGTAGTAAGTTGGCTCATAGCATGCTCTCATGACATCCTTCATTTGCGCCCAAGTAGTGATGGGTGGTTCACCTCTTGCCTCTCGGCGCTCAGTGACTTGTTCCCGCCAAATGAGGACATAGTCTTGGAACGCAAGGGATGCAATCCCGATCTTCATCTCCTCCTCATAGTTGTGCAAGCGGAAGATTTTGTCAACCTTCGATGCCCATGATAGGTACTCTTCGGGATCCGTACTTCCATTGAACTTGGGCATGGTGAACTTAAGCTTGACGTATCGTTGCTCTTCATTGTGTTGAGGTCGGGGATGATGACGTCCTTGACGAGGAAGATCATCTCTCTCAACTTTCTCTAGTTGTGGATGATTTCCAGTGTCTTCTTGTTCTTGGTGAACTTCGGGTTCTTGACAAGGAGGTTTTGGAACTTAACGATGCACTCGAGCTTGATAGTTCCACTCTTGAACTTCTTCGCGAAGTGCTTCTTGTTGTTCACGAGCTTGTCGGTTGCGCGCGGCTATGGCTCGACTTGAATCTCGGAGGGCATGTTGCGCCTCAAGTGCTTGAGCTTCTCACAATTGTTGTTCTTGACGTTGTGCCTCGGCATCTTGTGCATCTTGATGTTGTCTCGCTCGCTCTTCCTCTTCGTGTTAGCGTTGGCGTTGCCGTTCTCATGCTTGCGCGAAAGTACCTTGGTTTTGATGATGTTGTTGTTCTTGAGAGTTGTTGTTCTGTAGAGGGTTGCGGTTTACTTTACGATCTTGGTGTGTGGCACGTTGAAGAGTGTTCGATGCCAGTGTACTTGAGCCGGAGATGGTGTAGTCGGAGTGTCGACTTGAGAGGGCTCTATCTTGATGAGGACAAAGTGGAAGAAGAGCAGTTGAGCAACAAAGCACGAATCTCGTCCATTCTTGCATCATTCTCTTGCTTGTGATCGTCGATCTTGTTGTCAAAATAGTCTCTTGCACGTTGCTCGGAGAGTCGCAAGTCGGTAGTGAGGTTGTCGATACGTTCTCTCATTGCTTGTTGCTCTTGATGCAAAACACGTTGCGCACCAAAGAGGTGGCTCTTTGTGACGTAGGAGGTCAGGTTGTCGTCTTACTTGATGAAGAGTGGGTTGGTAGAAGTACTTGGCCTATCTATCATTCCAAACAAATATGTGTGTGGGAGAATGAGAAGAACTTATACCAAATGTACCTTGACTGATGTTGAAGATGGATCAACGATCACTCAATTTGGAACAAGGAAATAGCACGATTGGTACCAATTCTTGTCGGTTTCTCACACCTACACATGTAAAATCTTATGGTGGAGCTCGGTTAGGATGGTGGCACAAAATTTGATGCAATTGTTAGTGAGCTTCAATAATGTTGCAAAAGATTCACAAATTTGCCATGCAACAAGTAGACCAATAGCAAAATATGGTACACGGAAACACACATGCAAAAAGATAAATGGGGTCGTGCAACCAAGGATGAGCCAAAATATGGAATTCACAAAAATGCTCTTGTTGCACAACACTAGAGAGACGCTAGCACGATTGCAAAATAGGCAGATACGAAGACTTGTGCACAACCTACTAAGCAAAATGCAACGACTACTATCCCAAGTATGTTCTATGTATGGTGTTCGGATGATATGATCCAAGATGATCTAGTATGACAATCTTAATGTTGTATGATGCTATGGTTCTTGCTTAAAAGCTCTTTCCTTATCTTTCCCTTTTGCTTAAAAGCTTGTTTGGCTCTTTCTCTTTTGAGCTCTTTTCTCATGCAATGCTTCACGAACCAAGATAGCAATTTTGTATGCGATGAGCAACTTTGTGACACAAGAGATGGTACCAAGATATGCACCAATGATATGGTATGCATGCTATGGGGAGTATGATCACTAATGTGCAAAAGTGACGTTGCAGACAATACTCAAAGGCTAGTCTCGATAGGTTAGATATGCAAAATTGGGCTATGATGGCTATCAATGTAATGGCAAGAATGATATATCACGATACCAAGATGAGGTTACCGATTCTTGCATACGGTATGGTGTCAAACTGGTGGAGTGGTTGTTGTCTATGACGAATCTGTGGGGATGATGAGCGGCGGCGATGTTGATGTCGAACCGTACCTAAATAGCCGAAACACAATACGACACGGAACCACAACTCAAATTCTAAAGGAAAAATGTGTCAAAATTGTCAGAGTTGGTAATGGGTAAGTGATGGTGGTGTATGTGGGAAATGGTGGTGCTATGCTTAAGTGGTTGTGGTATGCAGAAGTAGATGTGGGCACCAGGACAAAATATGGCGAGATTTGGACTGAAAACGGGGCGGTGGATGGAGATGTTGTTGTTAGGGGCTGGATGTCCGGGCTTGATGGCGGATGTCCGGGGGCTTGGGCCGGATGTCCGAGCTCTAGATCCGTGGACAAACCCGAGGAACTCCGCGTGGAAAAGGCAAAATCGGGGCAAAATTCTGAAGATTTTGTGGATGGAAATTGGGGAAAAAATGGGGAAAAGCTAGATCTACCTGCAACACATGAAATCCGCGGATCAAATCCAACAAAACTTCATCACACCAACAAATCACAAAAACAATTGGGGGGGCTATTTTCGTAGGGAATTTTCAAATTAGGGACAAAATCAACAAAACAAGGCTTAGAAAACACAACGGGGAGGTTCCGAAATCGTGATCAATGTGGCTCTAGATACCAAGATGATATAGGGTGTAACCCTAGATGGTCGATCTTTCATGAAAGGAGCGGATCCCAGGAAGAACACAGAGAACACGAGGGAAAACAAGAGAATCACTCAAACCAACAAGAACGATCACACATACACTTGATCCAAGTACACATAGAAATCACACGATCCAAAGTCAACAAGGGACGAAATAAGGAGGTCTTGATGGGGGTCTTCTCCGAAGAGGGGCCACAGTCTCTCTCAATGAGTATATCTGTATGGATGATCGAAGCTCTATCTCAAGTATGAGATAAACAAATGCTAACCATAAAAATATGGAGGAGGAGGAGTATATATAGTCTAGGTGGACGAAGGGGTACACGGGCCTTGGCCCTTACACTGTACGCAGACAGGGGAGGCCGGTTGTCCGGGCTGGAGTGGCTAGATGTCCTGGCTGTCAGGCCTGGTTTTGATGCTCTTTGGATGGAGGGTGCTGGATTTCTGGTCTTCTGGTCGGATATTCGGGCCGGGCCGGATGTTTGGGACCTGTAGGTCCTTGGTGGCTGGGCGGCTGCTGCTCCAGGGGCCGGATGTCCGGGGTCACGGCCGGATGTCCGAGGCCTGGAAGCTGTTCTTGACTCCTTCCGTTGGTTCTCTCCATCCGTGAACTTGAGGACTTGTCCGTGTTCACGTACATCTTCGAGAGGGTCCTCTTGGTACCTAATCATGCACAACATCTCAGACTTTGGTAGTAGCCATGTCTTGAGTGAATCATATGTGATATCACTAAGGAAGGAAGTCACCTTGGTCTCGAGAGCTCTAGCTCTAGCTCGTGTCATAGGTCCTGTTGGCACTTCGTGAGACGAAGGTAGGAACATGGGGATGACCGTAGGTTGCTCCGCATCAGTAGGGCTCCCCATCAAGTATGAGATCATGACCATCTCCCTAAACTTAAATTGAATATTCCACCATTCGAGGGAAGATACATGTTACTTGGGAGTTAGAAACCGAACAACGTTTTACATGTTTAGAATATCCCGAGGAGAGACATGTTGCGGCTCCACTTTGTGCTTTCACTAGTTTTGCTTGTGTGTGGTGGTCTGAACATCATAGATTATATCCGAATAATATTCCAACTACTTGGGCTACTTTGAAAACTGCTATGCGTACTCATTGGGTTTCACCATATTATCAACTTGAATAACTTCAAAAATTGCAGCGTTTAACACAAGGAAAAAAGTCTATAGAGGAATATTATCAAGAGTTACAAACTGGCATGATTAGATGTGGTATTGTTGAGGATAATGAAGCTATGCTTGCATGTTTTATGGGTGGATTAAATAATGAGATTCAGACCATTCTAGAGTATACGGAGTATAATAATATCACTCATTTATTCCATCTTGCTTGTAAAGCTGAACGTGAAGTGCAGGATCGATAGGCATTGGCACGAACTAACTATTCTACACGTCGACCTTCCTCATCGACACGGCGTGCATCCTCTACTTCCACACATTCTACTGCATCGGCACCTCCATCAGCCGCCACCTCCAGTCGTGATACAAGAAAGCAGGCACAACCACCACTATCTACCAAGAGCACACCCGTCGGGCCTGTCTAGAGCTCTTCTTCTTCCACGGCATCAACAGGGCACACAACTGATATTATTTGTCGTCATTGTAAGGTAAGAGGTCATTATGCAAGAGAAAGCAAATCTCAGCGGGTGATGATTGCTATTGAGGATGGTGGTTATGAGTCCGGTAGTGACTATGATGTGGAGACTTTGGCTCTTATTACACGTGAAGAACACGGTGGAGATGATTATGAAAATGAGATGCAATACATGGCTCCTGAAGATGCTGACACGTATGAATGTTTAGTTGCTCAACGTGTTTTGAGGGTGCAGGTCACACAAGTAGATCAAAATCAGTGGCATAATTTTTTTCCATACAAATGGAGTTGTGCTGGAATGTTCTGTTCACGTCATCATAGATGGAGGGAGCTGCAACAACTTGGCTAGCATTGAGATGGTGGAGAAGTTATCTCTCACCACAAGAGCACATCCACATCATTACTATATCCAATGGTTCGATAACAGCGACAAGGTTAAGGTAACATGTACTGTTCGTGTGCATTTTAGTATCTCTACATATGCTCATTATGTTGATTGTGATGTGGTACCCACGCAAGCATGTTCCTTATTACTTGGTAGACCATGGCAATTTGATAAAAATTCTGTACACCATGGTAGAAATAATCAGTATACTCTTGTTCATAAGGATAAACATATTACTTTGCTTCCTATGACTCCTGATTCCATTTTGAAAGATGATATTAATAGAGCTAATAAAGCAAAACAGGAGCACGTCAAGAGTGAAAATCAGATTGTGGCAAAAGAATTTGAGAAACAAATGATGCCTAATAACAAACCATCTAGTGTTGCTTCTGAAATTAAATTGAAAAGTGCATGCTTGCTTGCCACCAAATCTGATATTGGTGATCTAGATTTCAGCAAATCTGTTTGCTATGATTTTGTGTGTAAAGAGGCATTATTTTCTTTCGAGGGCGTGCCTTCCTCTTTGCCTTATGTTGTTACTAACATTTTGCAGGAGTTCGCTGAAGTCTTTCCACACGACGTGTCACTGGGATTACCACCTACTCGAGGGATTGAGCATCAGGTTGACTAAATTCCCGGTGCTTCACTATCCAATCGTGCACCATACCGTACCTTTCCAGAGGACAGGAAGGAGATTATGCGTCAAGTCTAGGAGCTGCTCGACAAAGGTTATATTCGTGAATCCCTTAGTGATGTAGGGTAGAAGCCTAATCCCCCGATCTTTCATGGAAGGAGAGGATCCCGCGAATAACACGAAAAACACGAGGGGAATCACAAGGGGAAACGCATGGGGAAACACGAGAGAATCACTAAACCAACAAGAAATAGTCACACATATGCTACATCCTCGAGTACATAAGATATCATATGATCCACGGACAACTAAGGACGATACAAAGGTAGCCGGTCTTCTCCGTGAGGAGGTCTTGAATCCATAAGGGGATCTTCCTGCAACAGGGTCTTGAATCTAAAGGGATCTTCTCCGAAGAGGGGCCGCGGTCTCTCTCGTGGAGTAGATCTGATGTGGATGAGCAATTCTCTATCTCTATATATGATCTAAACCAATGCTAACCCTAGCTAGAAGTAATAGGAGGTCTATTTATAGTCTTAGTGCAAAAGGGGGCGAAGTGGGGGGTACATGGGCTGCGGCCCAACTCATGGCAGCACACAGGCGCCGGACGTCCGGGAGTCACCCGTCGTCCGGAGGCTCGTGAGGGTCCGGACGTCCGGTGCCTATCGGACGTCCGTAGATTCGGCTCGGGTAGTCTTCGGTCGAACGTCCGGTTGGGGTCGGACGTCCGGGGCATCGGTCGTCCATGGGGCGTCGGAAGTCCGTAGTTTTGGCTCGGGTGTGGAAGTGTCGGTCGTCCGGAGAGGGCCAGACGCCCGGAGCCTGGAGGTTGTCGGATGTCCGGGGTTCGTCGGTCGTCCGGAGCCTGGGGACTTCGAGCAGTTCTTCTTCTTGTCCCATGAACTTGGCATCCTCACCGTCTTGTCCGTTGAATGTAGTTGGTCCGTGGCCTTCCTCCAAGCACCTCATCACACATAGGGTTTCCACTTGAGGTAGTAGCCAATTCTCTTGCATGGAAAGTGGTAGTTTGGAGAGGAGTGAGTTCACCTTATCTTCGATAGCCTTCGCTCGGGCTTTTGTCATTGGTCCAAGAGGTGTAATAGCGGACGTAGGTATGTCCATGGGGATGACCTTGGGATGCTCTGCATCATCTCCCCTCCCTTGGGGAAGATCCACTTCAGATCAAAATCTTCATCAGCAAGGTAGGGCGAGAGGTCCATGACATTGAAGATGTCTCTCACATTGTACTTGTCACACGGGAGGTCGATCTTGTAAGCATTGTTGTTGTAGCATGCAAGCACCTTGAAGGGTCCATCCGCGTGAGGTAGAAGCTTGGACTTGAGTTCGTTGGGGAAGCAGTATTTGCGAAGGTGTAGCCACAAAAGATCACCAATGTTGAATACCATGGGTTGCTTGTTGATGTTGAGCTTGGTCGCAAGTCGTTGTACTTGGCGCTCGATTGTGTGCCTTATATCTTCATGCACCTTCTTGAGATGGGTCGCATGTGCACCTGCGTCCATATTGATGCGCTCTTGTAGTGGTAGCGGAAGAATGTCCAATGGGGACAATGGGTTTAATCCGTAGATGATATCGAAGGGGGACTTGCCGCTTGTTGAGTGTCTAGCGCGGTTGTAGGCGAACTCGGCGATAGGTAGACACTCCTCCCACTCCTTGATGTTCTTCTTGATGAGTACTCGAAGTAGAGCGGAGAGTGTGCGATTGGTCACCTCTGTTTGGCCGTCGGTTTGTGGATGATACGCCGTGGAGAAGAGTAGCGTGATTCCGAGCTTGGCCATAGGGTCTTCCAAAAGTAGCTTAGGAACTTGACGTCGCGGTCCGAGACAATTGTCTTGGGCACTCCATGTAGACGCAATATTTCCCTACAAAAGAGATTGGTAACATGTGAAGCATCGACTATCTTGTTGCAAGGAATGAAATGTGCCATCTTAGAGAATCGGTCCACAACGACAAATACGGAATCCTTCCCATTTCTAGTCCTAGGCAATCCAAGTACAAAATCCATGCTAATGTCTTCCCATGGTTGATATGGAATTGGGAGAGGCATGTAAAGGCCATGGGATTGAGCTTTAGACTTAGCTTTGCGACATGTAGAGCATCGGTTTGTGAAGCGGTTGACGTCGCGAAACATCTTGGGCCAAAAATAGTTCTTGGAGAGCATAGCAAATGTCTTGCCGTATCCAAAATGTCCCATTAAGCCTCCTCCATGAGATTACTGCAAAAGCAACAAACGAAGAGAAGACTCGGGGATGCAAAGCTTGTTAGCCCTCATAATATATCCATTGTTGATGTAATAGCGTTCCCAAGATGTATGCGTCAAACATCTGGCATGAGGAATAGAAAAAGTAGGATCATGCTCATACAAGTCTTTTATATGCTCAGAGCGAATGACATCCAATTCAGGTTGAGTAACAAGCATGCATGTGCAGGAAAGAGCGTCCGCCACAATATTTTCCTTACCTTTAATTTACGTGATGACATAAGGAAAAGACTCAATAAATTCACTCCATTTAGCATGACGCTTGTTCAACTTGGTTTTTCCCTTAAGATACTTAAGTGTTTCATGATCGGTATGAATGATAAATTCATGAGGGCGAAGATAGTGTTCCCATTCATGCAAAATGCGCACTAAAGCATATAACTCTTTGTCACAGATGGGGTAATTGAGTTGCGCTCGGGAAATTTTCTCGCTAAAGTAAGCTATGGGGCGCTTCTCTTGTGTTAACACGCTCCTATGCCATTACCACTAGCACCGTAATGAATCTCAAAGGGTTTGTTAAAGTTGGGTAATGCAAGCACGGGTGCATGAGTAAGAAGTTCTTAAGCTCATTGAAAGCGGTATATTGGCATGGTCCCCAAACAAAAGGCGCATTTTTCTTGCTCAAAGCATGTAAAGGCGAAGCAATGGTGCTAAAATCTTTCACAAAGCGACGATAGAAACCCGCAAGTCCAAGAAAACTTTTCACTTGTTGCAAGTTGGTTGGTTGGGGCCAAGTATTAATAGCATTCATCTTGGACTCATCTACATGAACACCCTTTGAAGATACAACAAAACCCAAGAAAACAAGCTTATCAACGCCAAAAAGGCATTTCTCCATATTAGCACACGGACGCTCTTTTCGAAGAGTTTGTAAAACGGTTCAGACATGGGTGACATGCTCTTTGAGAGACTTGCTAAAAACAAGGATATCATCGAAGTAGACCACAACAACCACACCAATGTAAGGATGAAATACATGATTCATAAGACTCATAAAAGTACCCGGTGCTTCCGATAGACCCATAGGCATGACTAACCACTCATATAACCGAAACTTGGTTTTGAAAGCTGTTTTCCATTCATCAGCCTCTTGTATGCGGATTTGATAGTAACCACTTTTAAGATCAATCTTGGAGGATATAGTGGCACCACTAAGTTCATCAAGCATATCATCAAGGCGTGGAATGGGATACCTATAGCGAATGGTGATAGCGTTTGATGCGGAGCATCCCAGATCATCCCCATGGACACACCTACACTTCCAACGTTACCACTTGTACCAATGACAAGAGCCCAAGCCAAGGCTATCAAAGATAAGGTGAAATCACTCCTCTCCGAACTTCCACTTTCCATGCATGAGAATTGGCTACTACCTCAAGTGGAAACACTATGTGTGATCAGGTACTTGGAGGAAAGCCACAGACCAACTACTCTCTACGGACAAGATGGTGACGACGCCAAGTTCACGAGACAAGAAGAAGAACTCCTCGATGTCCCCAGGCTCCGGACGACCGACAGACCCCGGACGTCCGACGACCTCTAGGCTCCGGACGTCCGGCCCCCTCCGGACGACCGACACTTGCACACCCGAGCCAAAACTACGGACTTCCGAAGCGCTACGGACAACCGACGACCTCCAGGCTCCGGACATCAGACCCCGTCCGGACGTCCGACCGAAGTCCACCCGAGCCGAATCTATGGATGTTCAGCAAGCACCGGACGTCCGGACCCTCGCGAGCCTCCAGACGACCGGTGACTACCGGACGTCCGACGCCTGTGCACCGTTTCGTGTTGGGCCGCAGCCCATGTACCCCTTCACCCCCCTCTTTTGCACTAGGACTACATATACTCCACCTCGTCCAACTTTCTAGGGTTAGCAAAGGATTATCTCATATTTTGTGAGGGAGCTTTGCTCATCCACTTGGTTACCTTCTCCTCGGAGATTCAAGCCTCCACCGGAGAAGATCCCCCAAGCGGATTCAAGACCCCTTTTAGGGAGGAACTCAAGACCTCCTCACGGAGAAGACCAGATACCCGTGTATCGTCCGTTGTTGACTTTGGATCGTGTATCTTCTCTTATGTATTCAAGGATCTATCACTTTTGTGACTTGTTCTTGTTAGTTTGAGTGTTCCTCTTGTGTTTCCCCTTGTGATTTCCCGCGTGTTCTTCGTGTTCATCACGAGATCTGCTCCTTTCATGAAAGATTGTCCCCTAGGGTTCCTGCCCTACATCATCTTGGTATCATGATCCAGGTTGATCACGATTTCGGAGCCTCCCCTCGTTGTTTTCTAGCCTAATTTTGTTGTGTTCTTCCCTAAATTCGAAAATCCCCATCAAAAAAAGCCCCAATTTTTTGTGATTTGTTGGTTTGACGAAGTTTTGTTGGATTAGATCCATAGATTTGCTTGGTTTCAAGTGGATCTAGCATCTGCCCAAGTTTCACCATCTTTCATCCACGAAATCTCATCAATTTTGACCCCAAAATCCCCAAATTCCACCCAAAATCGCGTTTCGGATCTGAAATCTCACGTTGACCCCAACCCACCGGACGAGCGGCCCTTTATGGACGTCCGGAGCCCCTCGACCGGCCGGACATTCGACCTTTTACGGACGACCGGAACCCCTAATCCGAGCCAAATTAATGGATTTTCGAGCCCGCCCAGACGTTCGGCCACCGGTCGTCCGACCATCTTCGGAAGTCCGATATCTGTAGTTTCCCATTTTGGCTGATTTTTTTGTCCATATCTAATTCATCCGGAGTCCGATTTTCGCGTTCTTTAGCTCGTTGAAAAGCGCTTGACATCCCCTTACAACAAAAATACCACGAAAACCATTTGACTCCATCAAATTTTTGTAACTTTGGCATCTTTTCCTAGGGCTTCCACCACATCCTCCGCTACACCACCACCGACTTCCGCAACCTTACCAATTTTGTTCCCCATCGCATTAGTGGTTGCTTGAGGAGTGATTTGAGTCTCCTAAGGTGTCTAGGCTACTTAGGGATGGTTGCTTCTTCATCAACCACCACCACCATAACTTCCTCATAGTTTTGCCCACCTCACACTCCCGCCACATCGACTTAACCCAATTTTGTTTGTGTTGTGAGTTGTGTCTCCTAAGGTGTTTCGGCTACTTAGGGACCGTGCTTCCAACTCCGACACCGTGTATAGTACATCACCATAACCTCCACTTCCGCATTGCCTACTCGCATAACCCATCATTCCACCACCGCATCCCGCTACCACCATTTTGACATTTGATGTTTGAGATTTTGAGTTCGCGGTTTTTCCATTTCCTAAGGTGTTTCGGCTAGTTAGGGACGAGTTTCCATATCATCTTGGTATCGTGGAACCAAAGAACGGTAACCTCGTCTTGGTATTGGACATATCACTCTTGCCATTACATTGATAGACATCATAGCCTTACTCCTTTGCGTTGCTTACCCATCGAGACTAGCCATTGAGTATTGCTGGCAACGAGACTTTTGCACATTAGTGATCATACTCCCCATAGCATACATACATCATTGTTGCATATCTTGGTATCATCTCTTGTGTCACAAAGTTTTCATCACATACACAATTGCTATCTTGGTTCGTCAAGCATTGCATGAGAAAAGAGCTCAAACCACAAAGAGCCAAATAAGCTTTCAAGCAAAAAGGAAATATAAGCAAAGAGCTTTTAAGAAAGAACGATAGCATCATACAACATTAAGATTATCATACTAGATCATCTTGGATCATATCATAGAAACACCTTGGATAGAGCATACTTGGGATAGAAGTCGTTGCATTTTTGCTAAGTAGGTTGTGCACAAGTTCTTGTATCTGCCTATTGTGCAATCGTGCTAGCGTCTCTCTAGTGTTGTGCAACAAGAGCATTTTTGTGGATTCCACATTTTGGCTTTCCCTTGGTTGCACGACCCCAATTATCTTTTTGCGTGTGTGTTTTCGTGTACCTTATATGCTTGGTCTACCTGTTACATTGCATCTTGCGAATCTTCTCCAACATTATTGAAGCTCACTTACAATTGCATCAAATTTTGTGCCACCATCCTAACCAAGCTCCACCATAAGCTTTTACTTGTGTAGGTGTGAGAAACCGACAAGAGCTAGTACCAATTGTGCTATTTCCTTGTCCTACATTGGAGCGATCACCGATCCACTTTCAACTACGGTCAAGGTACATTTTGTATTCGTTCTTCTCTTTCTACCACTCACATTTGTCTTGGAATGCTGGATAGGCCAAGTACATCTACCAACCCACTCTTCATGGAGCAAGACGACAACATGAACTCCTTCGTCACCAAGAGTCACCTCTTTGGTGCGCAACGTGCTTTGCATCAAGAGCAACAAGCTATGAGTGAACGCATCGACAACCTCACCGCCGACTTGCGACTCTCCGAGCAACGTACAAGGGACTACTTCGACCACAATCTCGACGATCACAAGCAAGAGAATGACGCAACGATGGACGAGATTCGTGCTTTGTTGCTCAACTGCTCTTCTTCCACTTCGTCCTCAACAAGAAGGACTCGCTCAAGTCGACACTCCGACTTCACCCTCTGCGGCTCAAGTACACCGACATCGAACACTCTACGTCATGCCACGCACAACGATCGTCAAGCAAGCCTCAATCCTCTACGTGACACCAACTCTCAAGAGCTCCGACATCATCAAACCCAAGAGGCTTTTGCGCTAGGACGAGAATGGCAAAGACAATGCCAACATGAAGAGGAAGAGTGTGTGCGTCTACACCAAAATGCACAAGATGCCGAAGCACAGCGCCAAGAACGACAACTCCGTGAAGCTCAAGCACTTGTGGCGCAAGAAGCCCTCCGAGATTCAAGTCGAGTCGTAGCCGACCGAGGCCGACAATCTCATGAACAAGAACAAGCACTTCGCGAAGAAATTCAAGAACTAAGATTTCTAGCTCGCGTGCATCGTCAAGTTCCTCAAGCTCCTCCTCGAGCTCGACAAGCTCCTCCACAAGCTCTCCAAGAACATCAAGTTCATCAAGATCATGACATCATTGGAAATCCTCCACGACAAGAGCAACATGAGGTTGACAACCCTCCTCACCAAGAGCGACACGAGCTTGACAATCATCAACAACATGGATGTCATCATCCCGGCCCCAACAAAATGAAGAGCAACTCTATGAAAAGCTCAAGTTCACCATGGCCAAGTTCAATGGAAGCAACAATCCCGAATAGTACCTTTCATGGGCATTGAAGGTCGACAAAATTTTCCGTTTGCACAACTATGAAGAAGAGAAGAAGATCGCGATGGCATCTCTTGAGTTCCAAGACTATGTCCTCATTTGGTGGGAACAAGTTATCGAGCGCCGAGAGGCAAGAGGTGAACCACCCATCACTACTTGGGCGCAAATGAAGGATGTCATGAGAGCACGCTTTGTGCCTACCTACTACAATCGTGACCTCTTCAAGAAACTCCAACTACTCAAGCAAGGAACCAAGAGTGTTGAAGAGTACTACAAGGAGGTGGAGATTGCCATGATACGAGCCAACGTCACGGAAGATGATGTGCAAACTATGGCACGTTTCTTCAATGGACTCAACCATCCTATCAAGAAGATCGCCAACTTCCAACCATACTCGAACCTCATCGAGCTAGTGCATCAAGCTACCAAAGTGGAACATCAAGTGCAAGACGATTTCAAGTATGCCAAGTTCTCATCCAAGTCCGACGGCTTCTCAAACAATCAAGCTTCAACGACTCCAACATCTTCGACCACCCCAAGTCACCATCCTACTACAAGCAACTTCAAGCCAAGAGCTTCATCATCATCTACCCCAACTGATGAGACCGTCAAGACGAGTTCCTTCAAATGCTTCACATGCGGCGGCCAAGGACACAAGTCATCCGAGTGTACCAACAAGCAAACCATGATCCTCAACGATGATGGTACATACGACTACATGAGTGATGAGGATATGAAAGCCCTTGAGCAAGTGGCAAGGCACCAGCGCGTGACCGAAGAAGAAGAGAATCAAGTATTTTGTGATGGAGTTTCAAGTCCCTCTCTCGTTGTCTCCAAGGTCTTGACTCTTGAGCATCAACAAGACGAAGACCAAAGATGCCACATATTCCACACCAAGGCCGGCATCAATGGAAGATCCGTCATGGTCATCATCGATGGAGGGAGTTGTCATAATCTTGCAAGCGAAGAAGTTTGCTCCAAGATCCAACTGCCCAAGACGAAGGACCCACATCCATACAAAGTGCAATGGATTACCGACTCCGGAACCATCCAAGTCAAGCATCGAGTACAAGTCTCCTTCAACATTGGTGCCTATGAAGACACTTTGGAGTGCGATGTTGTTCCGATGACTGTTTGCCACCTCCTCCTTGGATGCCCATGGAAATTTGATAGAGGAGTCATTCACAACGGTCGAACGAACCATCACATCTTCAAGATGAAGGGAAAGGAGTACGTACATCACCCCATGTCGCCAAGCCAAGTGATCACCGACAAGCAACCACCCATCATGGAGAAAATAGTTAGAGAGCGAACCACCAAAAAGAAAGTGAGCGCCACAAGCCCAAATTGATCGACTCCACGATGAGCGACAAGAAGTAATTTGTTCTATTTTGCCACCACACGTGAAATGAGAGAAGTGTGTGGGAACCCATCTAGTGTCATGCACTTTGACCTTTCGTGCAACGACGAGGCACCAAAAGCTAACACCCATCACACTCTTCCTCTAGTGTTGTATTCTATTTTGCAGGAATTTCATGATGTTTTCCCTGACGAGCTACCTCCGGGACTACCTCCACTACAAGGCATTAAGCACCGAATCGACATCATCCCCGGAGCGCCCCTTCCTAACAAGGTTCCCTACCGCGTCAACCCTGAGGAACCTAAGGAGATCCAATGGCAAGTTCAACTACTCATCCACCTTGGACATGACAAGACACTTGCTACAATCTCCAAGCACTATTCTTGGCACTCGATGCTTCGTGACGTCAACCGCTTCAACAACCAATACTCTACATCTCGCAAAGCTAAGTACAAATCTCAATCTCATGGCCCTTCATTGCCACTTCCAATTGCATATGACCCATGGGAGGATTTTCATATGGATTTTGTGCTTGGGTTGCCTAGAAATAGGAATGGAAAAGATTCCATGTTTGTTGTTGTGAACCAATTCTCCAGCAAGGCTCATTTCATATCTTGCCACAAGATAGACGATACTTCACATATTACACATCTATTTTGCAGAGACATCTGGCAACCGAGCCTACCGATCGTCGAATACGCCTAAAAGGTCGACCTCCCGCGTGACAAGTACGACGTGAGCGACATCTTCAACGTCAAAGATCTACCCTCGTACCATGGTGATGAAGAATTTGATCTGAGGATGGATCTTCCCCAACGGAGGGGAGATGATGCGTAGCATCCCATGATCATCCCCATGGACGCACCTACACTTCCAACGTCACCACTTGGACCAATGACAAGAGCCCGAGCCAAGGCTATCAAAGATAAGGTGAACTCACTCCTCTCCGAACTTCCACTTTCCATGCATGAGAATTGGCTACTACCTCAAGTGGAAACCCTATGTGTGATCAGGTACTTGGAGGAAAGCCACGGACCAACTACTCTCAACGGACAAGACGGTGACGACACCAAGTTCACGGGACAAGAAGAAGAACTGCTCGAAGTCCCCAGGCTCTGGACGACCGATAGACCCCGGACGTCCGACGACCTCCAGGCTCCGGACGACCGACGCTTCCACACCCGAGCCAAAACTACGGACTTCCGAAGCGCTACGGACGACCGACGACCTCCAGGCTCCGGACGTCCGACCCCGTCCAGACGTCCGACCCCGTCCAGACGTCCGACCGAAGTCCACCCGAGCCGAATCTACGGACGTCCGATAGGCACCGGACATGCGGACCCTCGAGAGCCTCCAGACGACCGGTGACTACCGGACATCCGACGTTTGTGCACCGTTTCGTGTTGGGCCGCAGCCCATGTACCCCTTCGCCCCCTCTTTTGCACTAGGACTATATATACTCCACCTCGTCCAACTTTCTAGGGTTATCAAAGGATTAGCTCATATTTTGTGTAAGAGCTTTGCTCATCCACTTGGTTACCTTCTCCTCGGAGATTCGAGCCTCCACCGGAGAAGATCCCCCAAGAGGATTCCAGACCCCTTTTAGGGAAGAACTCAAGACCTCCTCACGGAGAAGACCGGCGACTCATGTATCGTCCGTTGTTGACTTTGAATCGTGTATCTTCTCTTATGTATTCGAGGATCTGGCAGTTTGTGACTTGTTCTTGTTAGTTTGAGTGTTCCTCTTGGGTTTCCCCTTGTGATTTCCCTCGTTTCCCTCCTCGTGTTCTTCGTGTTCGTCACGGGATCCGCTCCTTTCGTGAAAGATCGGCCTCTAGGGTTCCTACCCTACATCAGCATTGATAGGTCTACAATCGGAGCACATGTGGAAGCTACCATCTTGTTTTGGCACAAGAATGACCGGGACGGCACAACGGCTCAAACTTTCACGCACATGTCCATGGTTTATGAGATGCTTTACTTTCCTTTGTATTTCTTTGGTTTCTTTAGGGTTGACGTGGTATGGAGCTTTGTTTGGAAGAGGTGCTCCGGGGATGAGATCGATGTAGTGCTCGATGCCGCGTAGTGGTGGTAGTCCCGGAGGTAGCTCGTCGGGGAAAATATCTTGAAATTTCTGCAAAAGAGAAGACAACACTAAAGGTAGAGCGTGAGAGGTGTTAGCGTTTGGTGCATCGTCTTGCACAAAAGTACATAGTGTAGGACACTAGATGGGTTCTCACACACTCCTCTTATCTCACTTTTGGTGGCAAATAGTACTAAGTTCTCCTTGTCGTTCATCGTGGAGGCACTCGATTTGGGCTTGTGGCGCTCACTCTCTTTTTGGTGGCTCGTTCTCTCACTATTCTCTCCATGATGGGTTGCTTGCCTGTCGGCGATCACTTGGCTTGGATACATGGGCCGAAGTACGTACTCCTTTCCTTTCATCTTGAAGATGTAGTGGTTTGTTCAGCCATTTTGGATGACTCCTCTATCAAATTGCCACGGGCGTCCAAGGAGAAGGTGGCAAATGGTCATTGGAACGATGTCGCACTCCAAAATGTCTTCGTAGGCGCCAATTTTGAAGGAGACTTGTACTCGATGCTCGACTTGGATAGTGTCGGAGTCGCTAAGACATTGAACTCTGTGTGGATGTGGATGCTTTGTCTTGGGCCATTGGAGCTTGGATCAAAGTTCTTCACTTGCGAGATTATGACAACTCCCGCCATCGATGATGACCTTGACGGACCTTCCATTGATGCCGGCCTTGGTATGAAAGATATGGCATCGTTGGTCTTCTTCTTGATGATGTTGAAGAGTCAAGACCTTGGAGACAACTAGAGCGGGACTCGAATCTTCATCGCAAAAGACTTGTTCCTCTTCATCGTTCACTTGCCAGTGCATGGTGACTTGTTCAAGTGCTTCTGTTTCTCCTTCACTCATGGAGTCATATGTACCATCGTCATTGAGGATCATGGTTCGCTTGTTGGTGCACTCAAAGGACTTGTGGCCTCGGCCTCCACATGTGAAGCATTTGAAGGAACTTGTCTTGATGGTCTCATGGGTTGGGGTTGATGATGATGAGGCTCTCGGCATGAAGTTGCTCATTGTAGTAGGATGACTTGGGGTTGACGAAGCTTTCTTGTAACTCAGCTTGTCGACATTGCTAGGAGAAGGCTTTGTTGATGTAGCAGGTGTTGGAGTCATTGAAGCTTGGGTTTTGGAGAAACCATATGACTTGGATGAGAACTTGGCATACTTGAAATCACATTGCACTTGGCGTTCCGCTTTGGTAGCTTGATGCACTAGCTCGATGAGGTTCAAGTATGGTTGGAAATCGGCGATCTTCTCGATGAGGTTCAATGCTCTTGGTTCCTTGCTTGATTAGTTGAAGTTTCTTGAATAGGTCACGGTTGTAGTATGTAGGCACAAAGCGCGCTCTCATGACATCCTTCATTTGCACCCAAGTAGTGATGGGTGGTTCACCTCTTGCCTCTCAGCGCTCGATAACTTGTTCCCACCAAATGAGGACATAGTCTTGGAACTCAAGGGATGCCATCGCGATCTTCTTCTCTTCGTCATAGTTGTGCAAATGGAATATTTTGTCGACCTTCAATGCCCATGAAAGATACTCTTTAGGATCGTTGCTTCCATTGAACTTGGGCATGGTGAATTTTAGCTTGCCGTAGCATTGCTCTTCATTGTGTTGGGGTCGGGGATGATGACACCCATGTTGTTGATAATTGTCAAGCTCGTGTTGCTCTTGGTGAGGAGGGTTGTCAACCTTGTATTGCTCTTGTCGTGGAGGATTTCCATTGTCTTCATGCTCTTGGTGAACTTGATGTTCTTGGCAAGCTTGTGGAGGAGCTTGTCGAGCTCGAGGAGGAACTTGAGGAACTTGACAATGCACACGAGCTTGAAATCTTCATTTGTGGGCTTCTTCGCAAAGTGCTTCTTCATGTTCATGAGCTTGTCGTCCTCGGTGGGCTACGGCTTGACTTGAATCTTGGAGGGCTTGTTGCGCCTCAAGTTCTTGAGCATCTCGCAATTGTTGCACTTGATGTTGTGCCTGAGCATCTTGTGCTTCTTGGTGTAGACGCACTCGCTCTTCCTCTTCATGTTGGCGTTGCCGCTCTCGTGCTTGCGCAAAAGCCTCCTGGGTTTGGCATTGTCGATGCTCTAGAGAGTTGGTGTCGCTAGAGGATTAAGGCTTGCTTGACAATCATTGCGCACGGCGCGTCAAAGAGTGTTCGATGTGGGTGTACTTGAGCCGGGGAGGGTGAAGTCGGAGTGACAACTTGAGCGGCTCCTTCTTGATGAGGACGAAGTGGAATAAGAGTGGTTGAGAAACAAAGCGCGAATCTCGTCCATTCTTGGGTCATTCTCGTGCTTGTGATCGTCGAGCTTGTGGTCGAAGTAGTCCCTTGTAATTGTCGTCTTTGGTATGCAATCCATATGTGGCTCTCATAATAGATTCGTAAGGTAATTTAATTTTTCTTTCTAGTAAAGTGTTCCATGCCTTTCCTTGACGGAAATTGGAATCTAATATTTCCTTCTTTCATGTCAATAATTGCACCAATTGTTCTAAGGAAAGGTCTACCAAGAATAATAGGACGTGTAGGATTGCAATGTATATCAAGAACAATGAAATCTACGGGAACATAATTCCTATTTGCAACAATAAGAACATCATTAATCCTTCCAATAGGTTTCTTAATGGTGGAACCCGCGAGATGCAAATTTAAAGAACAATCATCAAATTCACGGAAACCTAACAAATCACACAAAGTTTTTGGAATCATGGAAACTCTATGTAGCGACCAGACCTTAAACGGTCCAATCTCTGTGCTCCAGTGTCATCCCTGGATCAGTAATACTGACACCGCACAGTTCTTGAAGGATTTATAACCGAGTAGCTATCACACACTTATTACAACGAGTGTCTCAAAAGAGAACTTATTACAATTAATATGGCTTAAGGCCATCTAATAACGATAACAGCGGAAGGCTTGGAAGATAAGTGAGTCCATCAGCTCCAACGGCATCACTGAGTATAGAACCACGACCTAAAAGGCTCCTTACTCGTCGTCTGAAAAGTCTACAACATGAACGTTGCAGCCCGAAATGGGTCAGCACATGGAATATGCTGGCAAAGTAACACATAGAGAGCAATGAAAGAATAAGGCTATACTACATGCATATTTGGCTGGTGGAAAGCTCTATTGTTACAGTTTTGCGTAAAGCCAATTTTTCCCTACTACAAAGGAATAAATTTTATTTAACTATGATGGTAGTTGTTAAACATTGAGAGTGTAGACACCCTCTCAATCCCAATTAAGAATCAACATTAGAACCCAACAATATTAATTAGAGTAACATGATGAGATTGACATGATAATCCAAGTACTAGATACTCAAGTTGTCCATAACCGGGGACACGGCTAATCCATGATTAGTTTATACACTCTGCAAAGGTTTGCGCACTTTTCCCCACAAGACTCGATATCCTCCGTTGGGATTCTCGCACTACACGATGTTTGAAAAACAGATGACTGACACATAGTCTTTCAGAAGCGCTTGCACCTTACGAACGGGTAGACCGTACCACCTACATCCCCTACATCTGCTAGTCTACCACTGTAAGAGTTCGCACGACTTAGTCAACTATGCTAGAGCCCATAGTAGCTTGTGGCTGCACACAGAAGTTTCTAGTATGAATGATCTCATGATCTCTTTGAGCCTGGGTGGCGGTCCATAAAGAAAAACAGGCAATCGCTAGAATACCCAGGTGCCTCAATCCACCCAAATGTGTGTTTAAGTTGCCACCTTAGATAAACCATTAATTTAACAATCTCACATCCATCATGCATACACTCACCCAATCCACGTCTACTAGCATAGCATAGCAATATAAGCAAACGTATAAGTAACTCCTAGGGTTTGATACTAAAACAGGTAATAGGTACTACCTCATCTACTCCCCAAAACCCACAATTTAATTAGATCCTAATCATGCAATGTTTGAGGATTGATCTAATGGAATAAAAACTGGGTAGTAGGAGGTATGATCAAAGTGTTACTTGCCTTGCTGATGATCCGCAAAACATAGCGATTCGAAGTAGCAAGCGGCGCACTCCGGATACTCTATCACAAACAAACAAGCATACAAATCAGTACACATCTAATGCACGGGTAAAACTCAAATAAGAGATCTAACCAGAAAGTTCAACTTAAGAACTCCGGTTTGCAAAAAGAATCAAATCGAACAAAGCAACGAAAAACAAGCGGCAAAAGAAACAAGCTTCGTATACTAATCTGGACCTAGGTCAAATTTTACAGAGGCAAAAACTTGTTTGAGTTGGTTAAACGGAAAGAGGGTTTTGAAACGAAACTCTAGGCGCTTGAATCGCCTGATTCTGACAAACAAGCGAAAAGTTATCTAGAACGAAATTCGGATCAGAAATCACGATCAGAAAAATCGCGGGAAAAATCCGAGAAAAAGAAAAACGACGAACAGATTAACGAATGAACGTTCGTTATCTGGATCTAGACGATGAATGTGTTCGTTAAAACGAATGAACGAGCGAACGCTCGCTAATTAACCTAAACCAGAAAAAAACTGATCTAACAAAAAACGGATGTAAACAAAAAACCAACGAAAAACCGGCGGAAAAACCGAACGGTTTTTCTAAAAAAAACTAGTGGCAAGGTCAACCTCGGCGGGCGGGTCCGGCTGCGGCGGCAGTGGCGGCGGCTTGGGGCATGGGCTAGGGTTTCCCGGGGCGGCGGCTTGGGCTAAAGCGGCCCGGGGTGGCGCTATTTAAAGGGCCCTGCTCAGAGGAGTCCTGGCTGATCCTGGCCCGTAGTCGGTTCGTTTTTTTAATAATTACGCGCAAAAAAACAAATAAAAGAAATACTAAATGGACTCCAAAAATCCCAAAATAAATTTTCCCTGGCTTCTAAAATCAAGCCGCACAGAATGAACATTTATTTGGGGCCCAAATGCAATTTTTAAAAACGCACATTTTTCCTAAATTCAAATAAAATAGCAAATAAAACCAAAATAAAATCTTATTTGATTTTATTATTAAATCCTCAATATTTATTTATTTTTGGGAAAGTCATTTTATTCCCTCTCTCATATTTTTATGATAGAAATAAATGAAGGTAAAATAAATAAAATCTAATGATCCTATTTTCAAAATTTGAGAAAACTCAAATATGAAAATAACGAAATCCCCAACTCTCTCTAAGGGTCCTTGAGTTGCGTAGAATTTCTAGGATCAACCAAAATGAAATAAAATATGATATGCAATGATGATCTAATGTATAACATTCCAAATTGAAAATTTGGGATGTCACAGACCTACCCCCCTTATGATGTATCTCGCCCTCGAGATTCGGGTTGGCTAGAAAATAGGTGAGGGTGGTCCTTCAGTAGATCTTCCTCTCGCTCCCGGGTGGCTCCATCCTCGTGTGGTGGCTTCGCTGGACTTTGCAAAACTTGATGACCTTGCTGCGGGTGACTCGGCTGGCATACTCAAGAATCTTGACTGGTTTCTCCTCATAGGTCAAATCACTGTCCAACTGAATCGCTTCCTGCGGCACTGTATCTCTCAGCGGTATATCAGCCATCTCTGCATGGCACTTCTTCAATTGGGAAACGTGGAATACATCGTGAACTCCTGACAATCCTTTGGGCAATTCCAACTTGTAGGCTACTTCTCCCATACGCTCCAAAACCTTGTATGGTCCTACAAAACGTGGCGCTAACTTTCCCTTAACTCCAAAGCGTTTAACTCCTCGAAGTGGAGATACTCGAAGATAAACTCGGTCTCCGACTTCCTAAACTGTCTCCTTGCGTTTAGAATCTGCGTAGCTCTTCTGCCTAGACTGAGCTATCTTGAGCCTATCGCGAATCAATTTCACCTTCTGTTCAGACTCCTTAATCAGATCCGGTCCAAACAACTGGCGGTCTCCAACTTCATCCCACGACAATGGGGTCCTGCACCTCCTTCTGTACAAGGCTTCGAAAGGGGCCATCTTCAAACTGAATTGATAGTTGTTGTTGTAAGAGAACTCTGCGTACAGCAAATTTTCGTCCCAGCTAGATCCATAATCTAACGCACAAGCTCTTAGCATATCCTCCAAAATCTGATTAACTCTCTCGGTCTGTCCATTTGTCTGCTGATGGAAAGCTGTACTGAACTCTAGCCTGGTACCCAAAGTTTCGTGCAACTGATTCCAGAACTTTGAGGTAAACTAGGTTCCTCTGTCTGATACAATGCTCCTTGGAACTCCATACAAACATACGATCCTGGTCATGTATATGTTTCCCAACATAGCACTGGTGTAAGTAGTCTTCACTGGGATGAAATGCGCTACCTTTGTCAAACGATCGACTACTACCCAAATCGAATCATAGCCTGAACGTGTTCTAGGAAATCCCATAATAAAATCCATGCCTAGCTTATCCCACTTCCATTCGGGTATTGGCAATGGCTGTAGCAATCCTGCTAGCTTCTGATGCCCTGCTTTTACTCTCTGACATACATCACAAACTGCTACATACTCCGCAATATCCTTCTTCATTCTGGTCCACCAGAAAGTATCTTTCAAATCCAAATACATCTTGGTATTTCCTGGGTGAATCGAATATGGTGAATCATGGGCCTCTTGCAGAATTAACTTCCTGATCTCCGGGTTATTAGGTACATAAACACGATCTTCAAACCATAAGGTATCGTGCTCATCCTCACGATATCCTTTAGCTTTTCCTTTGCTCATTTTCTCCTTTATAGAAACAATCTCCTTGTCAGTCCTTTGAGCTTCTCTGATCTTATCCATCAAAGTAGACTGAATCTCCAATGTTGCTACATAGCCTCTCGGAACTGTCTCCAAACATAGATCATGAAGATCCTCGGCTAACTCCCTTGGTAAATCTCCCACCATTAGGGTGTTGACATGGCTTTTACGGCTCAATGCGTCGGCTACTACGTTAGCCTTCCCGGGATGATAATGCAATCTCATATCATAATCCTTGATGAGCTCCAACCATCTCCTTTGCCTGAGATTCAACTCCTTCTGTGTGAAAATGTACTTCAAACTCTTGTGATCCGTGTACACCTCGCAGTGGTTTCCAATGAGAAAATGTCTCCAAGTTTTCAATGCATGCACTACGGCTGCTAACTCCAAATCATGCGTGGCATAATTCAACTCATGAGGCTTAAGCTGTCGTGAGGCATATGAAACAACTCTTCCTTCCTGCATAAGCACTTCTCCAAGTCCTCGACGTGAAGCGTCGCAATATACCTCATAATACTTGTTCTGATCCGGCAAAATCAATACTGGTGATGTAACCAGACGTTTCTTCAACTCCTGGAAACTGGCCTCACATTCCACAGTCCATTTGAACTTGGTATCCTTCTTCAACAACTCCGTCATAGGCTTCGCAATCTTCGAGAAATTTTCAATGAATATCCGGTAGTATCCTGCGAGTCCAAGAAAACTCCGGATATCTCCAACTGTTGTTGGTGCTTCCTAATTCGTCACAGTGTCAACCTTGGTGGGATCTACTGCTATACCTTCTCCGGATATAACGCGTCCGAGGAATCCAACTTCCTTCAACAAAAACTCACATTTGCTGAACTTGGCATATAATTGATGTTCTCTAAGCTTCTCAAGTACAAAACGCAAATGCTCCTTATGCTCCTCTACATTCTTCGAGTAAACTAGAATATCATCAATGAACACTACGACGAACTTATCCAAAAACTCCATAAATACTTTGTTCATCATGTTCATAAAATATGCAGGTGCGTTAGTCAGCGCAAATGACATAACGGTATACTCGTACAGCCCATAGCTGGTGGTAAAAGCCGTCTTAGGTATATCCTGTTCTCAAATCTTCAACTGATGGTATCCTGATCACAGATCAATCTTGGAAAATACCTCATCTCCTTGCAGTCGATCAAACAGATCATTGATCATTGGTAGTGGGTACTTGGTCTTGATGGTTACTTCATTCAATCCTCGATAATCAACAACCATTCTTAACGATCCATCCTTTTTCTCCACTAGAAGTACTGGCGATCCCCAAGGTGAAGAACTTCGGCGAATATAGCCTTTATCCAATAACTCCTTAATCTGCTTCTTAATCTCTTCCAAATCCTTTGCGGGCATCCTGTATGGTCTCTTAGATATTGGCCCTGTGCCTGCCAAAAGCTCAATCAAAAACTCAATATCTCTATCCGGTGGCATGCCTGGCAACTCCTCTAGAAATACGTCAGGGAAATCCTTCACTACTGGTAGTTCCTCCTGCACAACTCCTGTTAACTAATTTACTTGAGTCCTCTTCGGCTCATGTCGGGACACATACTTGATCCTTCTTCCTTCTGGCGTTGTAAGCAAAATTGACTTACGGGCGCATTCAATGTTCCCTTCATACTTCAATAACCAATCCATGCCTAATATCACATCCAATCCTTGAGATTCCAATACTATTTGGTCTGAGGGAAATACATAATGACCAATCCTTAATGGTGATCGATCACACCATAGACTAGCCATATACTATGCTCCAGGCAAGGTTACTAACATGGGTGACCTAAGGGCTTGGGTTGGCAGTTTATACTTATCCAGAAATCCCCTTGATATGTATGAATGCGATGGACCAGTATCAAAAAGAATGAGTGCAGTAAATGACTTAACCAAAAACTTACCTATTACTGCATTGGGCTGGGCTTGAACCTCCTCCACGTTTACGGGGTTCACCTGTCCCCTATTGAAAGGGTTCGGCTTCTTCCCAGAGCTTCCATTGCCATTTCCATTCTGAGAGTCGGGACATTCATTGGCATAATGTCTGGTCTTCTGGCACTTAAAGCAAGTGACTTGGCTCAACTCTCTCTTGGCTGGGGTTGATGGGTTGGTACGGTTCTGGCCGTTACTTCCTCGATTCCCATTACCATTCTTGGGGCCATTATGATTATGTAAACTTCCTCCCCCATGGGTATGCTGAAAAGGTCCTCCCGTCCTAGGGGTAAAACACGGCTTTTGCTGAGCTCCAGAATTGTACTTCCCTTGTCCATACTTGCTCTTGCGGCTCCCAATTTGCTGCTGCTTCCCTTCAATCATAAGAGCACGATCTACCAACTCCTGGTAGTTGTTGAAGCTTGCTACCATCAACTGCATGCTCAACTCATCATTCAGTCCTTCCAGAAACTTCTCCTGCTTAGCTGCATCCGTTGCAACGTCTTCTGAGGCATAACGTGCTAGCTTACTAAATTCATCCACATTCTGGCCAACTGTCCGTCCTCCTTGGCGCAAGTTGCGAAACTCACGCTTCTTCATGGCCATAGCTCCTGCTGAAACATGAGCAGTACGGAAAGCCTGCTGAAACTGATCCCATGTCGATAGAGAAAGTGGTTGTGAAATTCTCCCACCATGATGTTGCGGGTCCGTCCAGCTGATGTGCGGCAAACTTCAGCTTTTCCGCATCTGTGCATCCTGCCGTGGTCAACTCCCTTGCTGTCTAACGGAGCCAATCATCTGCTACTATAGGCTCGGTGCTACTAGAGAACACCAGCGGATTCAGCCTTAGAAAACGGGCTATGTGATCAATAGGTGGTGGTGGTGGTGGGTTGTTGTTGTTGTTCCCCTGATTCTGATTCTGCACTGGCAACTGCATCAACGTATTCTGCTGCTGGATCAACTAAGTGAGCTCCAGTGGGAAGGTAAATCTGGGGTCACGTCTCGGAGGCATCTGATGGTTTTAGTAAATATGAGATTTAAGAATAGAGAGGGGTCTAAAGAGAAAACACTACCCATATGCACATGAGGCAAAAGCAAACAATTCACTTCATTCAATCAAACAAGGGCATACCATCAGTCTAACTATCGAAAAAGTGCTCGAACTACTATATTTACATGGTGGACTACTACTACTGTTGGGGTGGTCTACTAGAAATATTCTTCGGTTGCAGAATCCATGATATCAGCTCCAGCTTCATCAACATAGTCATCATCACTATCATCTGGATCCGAGTCGGTGTCGTTGATGATGATGTAGTCCTCCGGGCGTATCTCCCTGGGTTCTTTGTCTTCTTCTACTGGTGTAGGGCCTCCCATAAATATTCCGATCTACATTGTTAGGTCAGCATTCTTATCCATTAGTATTTCGATTTCCTCTTCATAATCTTCACGTGTAGCCTTGAGTTCTTCCTCCAGCTCCATGATTCTTGTCCTCGCCTTCTTCAGATCTATCATGTCCGTGCACATCTGGTTCTCCTGGCGTCGAATGTGCTGGTTTAACACATGGATAAAAGCTGCGATTGATCTATCCTTCTTGGTGCTGATCATCTCCCAATGCTCATCTCGGCGCCCACAATTCTGGTAGATTGTATCCTTAAGATCATTGCGGTAAACTTCTCCAATACATCCCATGGCGATGTGAGCTGCCATACTCTTTCCTAGACTCTAGGTTGGTGCATCAAGGGAAAACTCTATGGGCTCAGTGACTGGCATGAACGTCCTTCATGGAACTTAAACTTGAATCATCCAAGGCTCCTCTTGAGGTAAACTGGCGTTGTAGGTTCCGGTGAAGCTGGGTACTCCGATGTTCAGATATCTAGTGACTTCCTTCAAGTGACTTCCAAAGGGTGTATCTTCATCCGGTTGTGTAAACTTGTTCCTTACATCCGCCATCCAAAAAGAGTAGAAAAGATGAGGAGTCAGAATGGGAAGAGTGAGTAGTGATCTAGGGCTTTAGATTAGTGGTCGTGTCCTACAGTCAGCGTGTGCTCTGATACCATCTTGTAGCGACCAGACCTCAAACGGTCCAATCTCTGTGCTCCGGTGTCATCCCTGGATTAGTAATGCTGACACCACACAGTACTTGAAGGATGTCCAGCCCTGGCTTAGCCTTTGCTTGACCTTGCTTGATAATCATGGCATCATGTTTAATTTTTGAAAAGTTGAAATGGGGGCTGTTCAAACCCTAGCACCAGAACCAAATCAAATAGGTTCAACTTAAAAATATTTTCAGTGAATCCAAAATGCCCTTTGGAAATGTTCATGATTTTTGATAAAGGTGAAAACCTCTGACAAAAATGATGAACATATTTATAGGCCATTCCTGGATTTTTGAATTAACCCATAATGTATTTGAATTGGACATTTAAATTAAATAAATATTTTAAATGTCCAAATACTAATGAGCTGAAATGGTTACTGTTGGAACTATTCCAAACAGTGCCCACAAGCAAGCTCATGATTTTTGAACATGCTCTGGCATTTTATTTTAAAGCCAAAACATTTGCAGAAAATAGAAAAAGAAAACAGAAAAGACAGAGTGAGAGTTAGAGCTTACCTGTCGCCCTGGCCTGGCCCAGCTCGGCCCAGCCCACTGGCTACTGCCAGTCATCCCCCTCCTCTCGCCAGGAGGACGAGAGGCGCGTGCCCGGCGCCCGCAGCCACAGGCCGGCCACCTCCTGCTTCTGCCGACACCCAGGACGCCGTCTACGAGTGCCACGCACTCTCCCTCGTCCCCCTCTCACTTTCCCCACTCTCCCCGTGCCTCTCTCCCTCCTCTGGCTCTCTCCCCATCCCCTCCCGAGAGGAGCTCGTCGCCACCGTCACCGTCCACCGCGGCCATTGACCCTCTCTCGTCTCTTCGACGTGTCCCCGAGCACCGCCGACGTCTTCCTCTTCCTCACGGGCGAGCCACGACGCCTCGGATGCATTGCAATGCCGCTAGCGCCGTCTTCTTCCACCTTGGTCTGCCGAGATCGCCGGCGACCGTACGCCGCCCCTGATGCCTCCCCGAGCTTGCTGAGGCCACCGCTACACTCGCTGTGAGCCCCTTCTCCGTTCCCCTCTCTTCCCTTTGCCATTTTCTCCCTCTAACCACGGGCTCCGTTGAGCCCGAGAGCTCACCGCCGACACACATGGCGCCGCCGTGGCCACAGCTGCAGCCTTACCCTTTTGAGCCCGTCGTTGTGCTCACCGTGCTTCCAGAAGCATGCCAAGCCCACTAGCCCATCCTCACGTGCACCCTAATGCCGGGCATGACCTGGCCGAACTCCGACCGCCGCGCAAGTCGCCGCCGCCGTCGACCTAGGACACTAGGGCCGCTGCTGTTAGCACCATTGGATGCGGACGAGTCTTCTTGTCCCGTAGGTAGTCTCCGCCATCTTTTTGGTCACCGGAGACACAATCCCGACCTCCTCCGCCGTTTCGGCCTCACCGGAGGCTCAACGCCGACCAAACTCCGGCAGGGTTTGACCCCGTCCGGCCGGGTTTGACTTCTCCCCCCCCGACCCACTGACGTGTTAGTATTAGTTAACTAATTAGGTTAGTATTAGTTAACTAATTAGGTTAGTTAGATTAGCCACTGACGTCTGGGCCCAGGCCCTAACTAACCTAGGTTAGTAGCTAACCCAATGCTAATTAACTCTGTTAATTAGTATTGACACTGACGTGTGGACCCCACACGTCAGGTTTGACCTGGACCAGCCTGTTGACCGCTGACGTCACGGCTATGTCATGCTGACGCGATAAAGGATTTTCTAGATTATTTATAATTCAGGAAAATTCCAGAAATTGTTAAAACTTCAAAAATTCATATAAATTCAACCGTAACTCCAAATGAAATAATTTATATATGAAAAATTATCAGAAAAATTCAAGGAATCTATTTATGTCATTTTCATGCATGTTAGAACAATTTATGGTTTCTGTTTAGGGCAAAACAAGTATTTGGCATATGAAAAACAACATGTGGAGTTTGACTTTGAACCTAAGGTTCAAACCAACTCCATTTAACTTGTGGCTAGTTGCATTAGCTCAAATCACAACATATTGCCATGTCATAATCATGCATCATATTGTTGCATTGCATTTGATAGTGTTTCTTCTTAGTTCCAAGTGTTTGTTTCCTCTCGGTAAACGGGTACCGACGACGAGTTCGATGACACCGATGAAGTACAACACCCCTTCAGAAGTGTCAGGCAAGCAAAACCCCCTTGTTCATTCTGATACAATCCCACTCTCTCGCTCCTGCTCTCTTTTACTACATTAGGACAACAACGATTCAACAGTTACATGCTGCGATAGTTGAACCCCTTTCCTCTGCATGACCTGTCATTGCCAAAGTAAATAGATGAAACCCACTAGCATGAGTAGGAGTTGTTTGAGCCCTGATGTGCCTACTCATTCATGATGTTTGTCATGCCTGCTATTGCATAGAGTCGTGTCAGGTCTGGTTCATCGAGGATGAATCGGAGGTGTGTGAACATATCCTACTTTGTGTGAGCTAAGTGTGTGAACATGATTTGGTAAAGGTAGCGGTGAGAGGCCTTGTAGGAGTACATGGTGGGTTGTCTCATTGAAGCCGTCCTCAGGAACTGAGCTCTGTGTTTGTGATCCCTGAAATAGTTACTACCACGCATTGGGCCCTAAAATAACACCCCGCTCGACTTACTGACCCCTCTCGTCCTCTGTCCAGGAGTTGCAACTAGTTTCTGGTGTTTGTAGGTTATGTGTTGGCGGCCGTGCGTAGCGCTGACGCTAGGGGTGGGCTATGATGTGGTAGATACGGTGTGGCCGGGTATGCCGGGCGCCCGTTTGGCGTCTCGGGACCCTGTACACATCATTTGGGGCCGTTGAGGACACCCCGGCTGGATTTCCTTGCGGATGGAACCCGAATAGGCGATAAACCCGGACTAGAGACTTGTGCGGTTAGTCAGGTCGTGGTCTACACCCACGTCGGCTTTCGCTTGAAGTCTGTCGAGCACATGTCGTGGTGGAAACATGTGTGACGAAGTACACCCCTGCATGGTTATAAATGATCTATTCGAATAGCCATGTCCGCGGTAAAGGACTTCTGGGTTGCCTATAACAGTTCATAGACAAGTGAAAGTGGATACTCTAAAATGCGCAAGATAAGCGTGAGTGCAATGGATGGCGTTCTCATAGGGAGACGGGAGTGGATCCGTAGTGGTGTATTGATATGGTGAATATGTGGACTCGTGTGCGCCACCTCAAAAGAGTTGCTTGCAGTCGTAGTCTAAGATAGCCACCGAGTCAAAGATGGCTTGCTGCAGTTAAACTCCACCACCCCTCTTTGTTGATACCGATGCATATGTAGCTAGTTCTGATGTAAGTTTTGCTGAGTACCTTTGTACTCATGTTTGCTTAATTTATGTTTTCCAGAGTGACTTCAGTCTCGCTAGTAGTTCCATGTGGACTTTGACGTTTAGCTTGATACCTCAGCTACGATCTTGTGCCGTCGGCAGGATCTGGTAGATAGTCAGGCTTCTTAGCCTTTTTCATTTGTAGATGTCTGTACTCAGACATGTTAAGCTTCCCCTTGTGCCTTGATTTATATGCTATGATTGTTGGGTCATGATACCCATGTTTGTAATATCTCGCTCCTCGGAGCCTAATGAATAAATACTTGAGTTGTAGTGTTATGTTGTGATGCCATGTTGTATTTACACATATCGAGCATATTGTGTGTATGATTGAAATGCTTGGTATGTGTGGGATCCGACAATCTAGTTGTTTATCCTTGGCAGCCTCTCTTATGGGGAAAGCTAGTCTAGTGCTTCCATGAGCCATAGTAGTCCGCTACAGCCCGGTTCACCGGAGTCCTGTTAGCCCAGCACTACTGCTCAGGACACTTGACTGGCCGGCATGTGTTTCACTTCGTTCCTGTGTCTGTTCCTTCGGGGAATATCACGCGGTGACATCCGGAGTCCTGCCTAGCCTGCTACAGCCCGGTTTACCGGAGTCCTGTTAGCCCAGTGCTACAGCCCGGATTCACACGCTGTTGACTGACATGCTCGATGTGATTCATGTATGCCTGTCCCCATAGGTTGGTGCCGCTTTGGGTTCACGACTAGCCATGTCGGCCCGGGTTCTCTGTCATATGGATGCTAGCGACACTATCATATACGTGATCCAAAAGGCGCAAACGGTCCCGGGCCATGGTAAGGCAACACCCGTGGGAATACCGTGCGTGAGGACGCAAAGTGATATGAGGTGTTACCAGCTAGATCGATGTGACTTGGAATCGGGGTCCTGACAGCTTTTGGTATCAGAGCCTGACTGCCTATAGGATTACCAAGCCAAACTGGTCGAAGTTGTGTCTAGAAATGCTTTAGTTATGTAGGGGAATTGATTGTGGAAGGGAACGTAAGGCTCTTTTTACTCCTTTACCTTATGCCCTTCTGATCTAAGTCAACCTCTTCTTTTCTACGGGGATTAAGAACTAGGCCTTCTCATCTATCTATCAGGATGACGTGTTACTAATCTGTAGAGACTTATAGGATTGATAGATCAAGAATACACAAAATTCAAGCTAGACATGGCAAGAGCAATAACATAGCATGCACGGATCAACTACAACATCCTCGGCAAAATCGCTAACAAGTAGACAATCTTCCCAGATTCACGAAATAGCAAAAGTAGAGCTCGATTGACTCAAGCTAGGGTGCTCCATAATTGCAAACAAAGACATGGATGGATAGAGAACTACAAGATTAACAAAACACCCTTACTGATCATCCTCAAAAGAGGCACGGATCACTAGGAAACAACATGAACATATGGCCATATGAAATAAACAGCTCAAGGACTTAGTGGAATGCTAAGTCCCTGAAATCAGCATTAACAAATGCCTCACTTTGCAAGCTTGTGCTAGTCACCACACACATCACAAAAATACATGGGTTGAACCTCTGGAAAGATGGCAAAACCCTTAACAAAATATATGTAGAGCTCATGGGCATATCATGCACACAATAATCATGGCAAAAATGACAAATAACTAATTGGAGCAGCACATCTGACAAATAACTCAAGTAGCACTCTTCTAACAGCATATCGGGCATCAAGATGAACTCAAATGAAAATGATGCAATCATATGAAATGATGTTCTCTCTGAGACGAACATTTCGATATGCTACATGCTCAAATCAGAGCTACGGATCCAAAGTTACGGCATGATGAACATGGGCATATGAATCTGGAAATCTCGGGGACTTAGTGAAATTTGGACATCTCCGGGAAAAGTCAACCCGGGACGAAGCGGTCCGGGACGGAGGGATCCCGATTTGGACGGAGACCGTTTGGATGGCCGAACTGGTGGATCTGGTGCACCCGACCAGATCCGGCCGGAATCTCGCCAGAGACTCGACGACGACGGCGGCAGAGGTCGGCGACGTGGGCGACGGGGTCACCGGAGATGGTGGTGGTGTCGGGCGGCGCCATGAGAGGAGCTCCGGCGGCGGTGAAGGGCGGCGCAAAGGGCGGCGGTCGCCGGCAGAGAGGATCGGTGGCGGCGGGGCGAGCCGCATCGCGAAGAGCGGTCGGCGGGCGGCGGCTCACGCGTCCAGGCGAGGGAGACGCCGGCGCGGCCGCGCGAGGAGGCGGGCGGCGCGTGGAGTCGCGGGCGCTCAGGCCCTGGAGCGGCTCGGGCGGGCCGGAGATGGGCCGGCGGGCCAGGCGCGAGGAGGGGCGGCGCGCGGGCTGAGGTGGCAGGCTGCGGTTGGAGGAGAGCGGCGGCGCGATGACGTGGCATCTCCAGATTCGCCGGAGTGATGTGGCCGGCGGTGGTGGACATGTCCGGGTGGCACGTGGACGCGTCCGGCGGTGCGAGGGGAAAGATTTTAGGGTTTCATCCGCGAAATTCGGGAGGGGAGCACCTATTTATAGGTAGAGGGAGCTAGGAGAGTCCAAATGAGGTGCGGTTTTCGGCCACGCGATCGTGATCGAACGACCGAGATGATGGGGGAGGTTTAGGTGGGTTTTGGGCCAAATTGGAAGGGTGTTGGTCTGCAACACACACGAGGCCTTCTCGGTCCCTCGGTTAACCGTTGGAGTATCAAACGAAGTCCAAATGGTACGGAACTTGACAGGCGGTCTACCGGTAGTAAACCAAGGCCGCTTGGCAAGTCTTGGTCCAATCCGGAAATGTTTAACCCCCAAACACGAAAGAAAGGTAGAAAGGACCACAGGAGGAGAACGGAGCGCCAGTATGCAAAACGGACAACGTGGAAAATGCTCGGATGCATGAGACGAACACGTATGCAAATGAAAAGCGCATGATGACATGAGATGCAATGCATGACATGCAAGCAATGACAAGGCAACACCAGCGAATAAGCGGAGGACACCTGGCACATCGGTCACGGGGCGTTACAGTTAATTTTGATGCTAAACAATGTGCCGAATTGATCTTAAAAATGCATGAGTTAACTAAGGAAAATATTGAGCGCATGAATGGTAAATATAAAATTGTCGGAGATAAGGGTAGAAAACGTGTTGTCTTTGCACCAGGAGATCTTGTTTGGTTACATTTGTGTAAGGATGGGTTTCCTAATTTGCGCAAGTCAAAGCTAATGCCACATGCTGATGGTCCTTTTAAGGTGTTAGAAAAAAAAATGATAATGCATATAAACTTGAGTTACCTGCAGATTTTGGGGTTAGGCCCACTTTTAACATTGCAAATTTGAAGCCTTACTTGGGTGAGGAAGATGAGCTTCCGTCGAGGACGACTTCAATTCAAGAAGGGGAGGATGATGAGGACATCACTAACAAAGTTACACCACAGACCATACTGATACATATACCGGACCAATTACTAGAGCTCGCGCACACCTATTAAATTACCAGGTACTTCCATTTCTTGGTAATGATTCTAATGTTCGTGAGGATATTATGCTGCCTAAATTGGATACATTTGTCTTGCTTACAAAAGAAGGGCCTAGCTTGGACAAGAAGGATGATCATTGGAGCAAGATCAAGCATGGAGATGATGGCATGTGCAAGGGGAACAAGAACGGAGTTACAAGTGATGATTTCAGGACTTTGAAGCCACCATAATGAGTGCCTGAAGCCTTGGACGAAATATAAAAGATGCCACGTCATAAATTTTGTCCAGAGCCTATTATAGGTGTTGCATCACCTTATTATTGGGCCAGGCCCATGTAATTTTGAAATACTTGAGTATAGGCTGTTTTTAGAGTCTGTATGTGTGGGGAAACAAGAGTTAGGGTTGGTTTCGGACCCCTCCTCTAAGGGCCACGAAATTCCCCACTCTTCCTCCATATATACAGCCCTTAGGGCGTCGTTTAGACTTTGGGTTTTGTTTAGATTAAAGTTCGCCATAGCTGCAACTTCGTGTACTTCGTTTGTGTTCAACGACCAGACAAAGGCTTCACAGAACCCCACATTGATCAATAAAGCTTTCCTCTTATATCCGAAATATCTAGATTGCAATATTAGTTTCTTGCTTGTTCTTCGTTTGCCTGCAGGAAACAGACCTTCGTGGTCAGGTTGATCAAGCTCCGACGTGGTTAATAACCACTCAGAGTTGGTTTAGCGATTGGTAAGGCGCGACGTCCTCGCACATTCGTAGTCGGATCATCAAAGTCGACTTCCTCCAAAATGATAGCCACCATCTCATCGATAGACGGGACACCTTTGCCTCTATCAATCTCACACACGGAGCCGAAGGCACACATCCAGCATCCATCAAGTAGCAGAAGGACCACACAACACCACATTCAGCGACTCGGCGTGCCCTCATCCACGAAAAGAACTTCAATGGCGATGGACACAAAGGTCATGTTTCCGGAAGGTGAGACTAATGTCTAATTCTTTTCTTTTGTCTCCCCCTTACATCCAGCATGCATGCACTACATGGAGAGTACGTGATATCACCGAAGGCAACGCTCGCCGCCGGCACCGAGAGGATTTCATCAAACAAGGTGACTACACCAACATCACAAGAGCTTGTCGACACCAAGCCCTTTATCGGGTGCGGAGAAGCTCGCCAACGATGGAGCCCAACCACGTCCTTCTACAAAGTCACCTTCCTCGGCCCCGTGAGGCAGCGCCTTTGTCTCAGCGGACAACCGAATACGGTGTTTGACCAAGACGAGGTGAACCCTTCATGGCATAATGGTTTTTGGTGTACAGGAGGCATGATCCTAGTCTCGGCAGACCACCGAATACTGCGTCAGCTGAGACAAGGTATCAACCACGCCCCTCCAGGACGCCACCTTTCTTCAGCACCACAATGTTTTGCCCTTGTCATGATGGACCACCGAATATGGCGTCCAGCTGAGACGAGGTGCACCCTTCGTTTCACACAGGTTTCATCGTCGTACGGGTAGCATTCTCCTTGGATTAGTAGACCAACGAATATGGCATCTAGCTGAGACGAGGCATCAATTACGCCCCTCCAGGATGCCACCCTTCTTTGGCACCACAATGTTTTGCCCTTGTCTTGATGGACCACCGAATACGGCGTCTAGCCACGACGAGGTGCACCCTTTGTTTCACACAGGTTTCATCGTCGTATGGGTGCTGTGCTCCTTGTCTTAGCAGACCACCGAATACGGCGTCTAGCTGAGACGAAGCATCAACTACGCCTCTCCAAGATGCCACCTTTCTTTAGCACCACAATGTTTTGCCCTTGTCTTGATGGACCACAGAATACGGCGTGTAGCCGCGACGAGGTGCACCCTTCGTTCCACACATGTTTCATCATCCTACGGGTGGCGTGCTCCTTGTCTTTGCAGAACACCGATTACAGCGTCCAGCTGAGACGAGGAATCAACCATGCCCCTCCATGATGTTACCTTTCTTCGGCTCCGTGGCGTAATCCTTGTTTTGGCAGACCACCGAATACGGCGTCTAGCCAAGATGAGGCATCCACCACGCCCCTCTAAAATGTTACCTCTCACGGCCTTGTGAGGCGGAGTCGTTGTCTCCGCAGACTGCCGTAACCATGACGTCTAGTCGAGACGACATGGCAGTCACACCGGCCATGCCGAGCAGAGCGTGCGTTGGTTTTACACTGACAATGGTCTCTATGAAAGAATACTCCCGCGAGGCAACCCCTTGCATATCCTGACGAAGCTACTACATCATCAAGAAGTTCGAGTCAAGCAGGACCCATGCTATTCCAACACCAACTACATCAACGCTGTCAAGACTGACGAGGCGCGACAGCGAGGGCGAATGTGGCTAGAACAAAGCCATGTTTTGAGCGGCACATGTACCGACAAGGAGACGGGCTTTGCCACCGCCCACACCACACCATACAGTCCCACCATCATCCTCATGCATGGAGAACGTGAAGAGAATAATACGAAGATGACCACATGGCTTAATCGGAGGTATCTCGCGGAGCAACCTGCGGGAGTAATTAACCGGGAGCTTTTCGAGGCCCCGAGAACCAGGAGACCGCACATCGCCATAGTCAGGCAGGCCGCGCTAGTAGGCCACTGTAACGCCCCGAGACTGATGTGCCAGGTGTCGTCCAGTTATTCGTTGTTTTTGCCTTGTCATTGCTTGCGTGTCATGCATGTAATATCATGTCATCATGTGCATTTCATTTGCATACATGGTCGTCTCTTGCATCCGAACATTTTCCCCGTTGTCCGTTTTGCATTCCGGCGCTCCTATGTCATCCGGTGTCCCTTTCTACCTCTTCTAGTGTGCGGGTGTTAAATGTTTCCGGATTGGACCGAGAGTTGTCATGCGACCTTTTTTACTACCGGTAGACCGCCTGTCAAGTTTCGTGCCATTTGGACTTCGTTTGATACTCCAACGGTTAACCGAGGGACCGAAAAGGCCTCGTGCGTGTTGCAGCCCAACACCCTTCCAATTTGGCCCAAAACCCACCTAAACCTCCTCCAACATCTCGGTTGTTCGATCACGATCGCGTGGACGAAAACCGCACCTCATTTGGACTCTCCTAGCTCCCTCTACCTATAAATATGTGCTCGCCTCCCGAAATTCACGGACGAAACCCTAGATCCAACACTCTCTCGCCGCCGGACAAAAATTCCCACGCCGGACATGTCCGCGCCGCCGTCCCCGACGAATCCGCCGCCACCACGTCGTCATCTATCTCCTCCCACAATGCCGGCCACCCGGGGCCCAGATCCGGCCCGCCCCGGGGCCGAACCGGGCCTCGCCGGGCCCGTCTCACCGCGCGCCTCGAGGGCACCTTGCGCCGCCGCCTCTCTCCGCCGGCCCCGTGCCGCCCGCCGGCGACCGGCGCCTCGCCGGAGCTCCGCCACCAGCGCCACCGTCGCCTCCATCGTCGTCCAGCACCGCCCGCGCATCATCATAGCATGGCGCGCCTCCTCCGCTCATACCCGCGCCGCCCCGCTCCTCTCCTCGCCGCCGCGCCCCGCTCCTCCGCCGCCGCCGACCATCCCCGGTCGCCGCCGCCCCTCCATGGAGCTCCCCGCTGGAGTTGCTCCCTCCATCGAGGCCATGGCGCATCCACCTCGCTTCGGCCTCAATCCGGCTAGATCCGGTGACCTTGACAACTCCGGTGCCGTCTTCCTCCCTCTCCGACGAGCTCTTCCCCGTCTCCGGCGAACTTCTCCGGCGAGATCCGGCCGGAGTGGACCAGATCCACCCGGAGATGAACCGAACGGCCTTCTTCGTCCCGTTTCTCTCCGTCCCGCGTTGACTTTCGCGGAGGTAATTCCACCAAGTCCCCGAAGTTTCCAGATTCATGTGCCCATCTTCATCCATCGTAACTCTGTTATCGTAGCTCCGATTCGTGCGTGTAGCATATCAAAAAGTTTGCCTCGACGAGTACATAATTTCATCTCATTGCATCATTTTCATTTGAGCATATCTTGATTCCCGAAATGCTGTTGGAAGAGGGCTATTTGAGTAATTTGTCCGATCTGTTTCAGCAAATGGCATTTTGTCATTTTTGCCATGATTAATGTGTGCATGATATGCTCCTGAGCTCTACATGAGTTTTGTTATATGCCATGCCATCTTTACAGAGGTGTTTGCCATGTATTTTTGTGATATTTCTGGTGACTAGCACAAGCTTGCAAAATAGTGTAATCGGTAATGCTGATTTCAGGGACATAGAATTTCACTAAGTCCTTGTCTTGATTTTGTCGCTATGCCTTATGTTCATGTTGTTTACTAGTGATCCGTGCCTCTTTTGAGGAGGATCAGTAAGGATGTTTTGTTAACATTGTGGTGCTCTATCCATCCATGTCTTTGTTTGCATTTATGGAGCACCCTAGCTTGAGTCAATCGTGCTCTACTTTTGCTATTTCGTGATTCCTGGCAGATTGTTGACTTGTTAGCGATTTTGCTGAGGATGTTTCTATTGATCCGTGCATGCTATGTTGTTATTATTGCCATTTCTAGTTTCTATGTCATGTATTATTGATGGGTGTATGCTTAGTTTGTCATTCCATGCTCTGTAGTGAGTGCATCGAGCTCGTAAACATGCCTACTCATTAACTGATTTGCATGCTCCAGTTTTTCACTAAGTCTGAGATCTGTTTATGTTTTTGCCATGTTCACATGCTTGCAATTGTATTCTCTGATCCCTTTTGTCTCAAGGTCACTAGGGGACTTTTGTTAAGTCCTTTGAGTAGCTTCATGCCATGGCTTACTTTGCCATGTTAAGTTCCTATAGCATGTAGTTTTCATGCTCTAAAGTGTGCTTCCTGATGATAAATTCCAGACTTGTGTTAATTTCACTAAGTCTGAAACCTGTTATCATTTGCACTTTTGCCATGCTTGTTTGAACATGTTAATGGATGAATTAGCCGTAGCTCAGTGTTCATCTTTTGTCAAGGATCATGGGTGGATCCTTGCCATGTTTGAGTGTTGTAGCATATTTATCTTGTTGCATTTAGATGGCTACTTGCTGTTTATCGCAGGCCGGTGCCATATTTGTTTTGCTTGCCATTTCCAAACCATGCATCCGATTCCGGTGATCTTTATATCGATTTCAACCGAAATCACCTCACCTTTCCAGTGGAACTCTTGGATTTCCAAGTTGAGGCCAGGTTCAATCATTCCTTTGCAAATCATGCATATGCATCACATACCGCATCCCGCATATCATATCATGTTCATGTGTTGGTTGTTTACTATGTTGTGTGCTTCTTTCCGGTGTTTGCTTATCCGGGTTGGTTCCGATAACGTCGCATTTGTGAGGACCCGTTCGTCTACGTTCATTTGTCTTCTTCATGGACTCGTTCTTCTTCCTTCCGGGATTTCAGGCAAGATGACCATACCCTCGAAATCACTTCTATCTTTGCTTGCTAGTTGCTCGCTCTTATGCTATGCCTATGCTACGATACCTACCACTTGCTTATCATGCCTCCCATATAGTTGAGCCAAGCCTCTAACCCACCTTGTCCTAGCAAACCGTTGTTTGGCTATGTTACCGCTTTGCTCAGCCCCTCTTATAGCGTTGTTAGTTGCATGTGAAGATTGGAGCTTGTTCCATGTTGGAACATGGATATTTTGTTGGGATATCACAATATCTCTTATTTAATTAATGCATCTATATACTTGGTAAAGGGTGGAAGAATCGGCCTTATGCCTGGTGTTTTGTTCCACTCTTGCCGCCCTAGTTTCCGTCATATCGGTGTTATGTTCCCGGATTTTGCGTTCCTTACACGGTTGGGTTATAATGGGAACCCCTAGACAGTTCGCCTTGAATTAAACTCCTACAGCAAGGCCCAACCTTGGTTTTACCATTCGCCACCTAGCCTTTTCCCCTTGGGAGTCGCACATCCCGAGGGTCATCTTTATTTTAAGGGAAACCCCCCCGGGCCAGTGCTTGTCTAAGTGCTGGTCCAAACTAGAGCCCCTTGCAACACCACCTCGGGGAAACTCGAGGGCTGGTTTTAGTTGTACGGATTGCTTATCCGGTGTTTCCCTGAGAACGAGATATGTGCAGCTCCTATCGGGATGTCGGCACATCGGGTGGTCTTGCTGGACTTGTTTAACCATTGTCGAGGATGTCTTGTAACCAGGATTCCGAGCCTGATCGGGTCTTCCCGCTAGAAGGAATATCCTTCGTTGACCGTGAGAGCTTGTGATGGGCTAAGTTGGGACACCCCTGTAGGGATTTGAACTTTCGAAAGCCGTGCCCGCGGTTATGGGCAGACGGGAATTTGTTAATGTCGGTTGTAGAAAACCTGAAGTTGATCTTAATTAAAATACATCAACCGCGTGTGTAACCGTGATGGTCTCTTCTCGGCAGAGTCCGGGAAGTGAACACGGTGTTGGAGTTATGCTTGACGTAGGTTGTTCTAGGATCACTTCTTGATCATAGATTTCACGCACGTGCTTTGCCTTCTCTTCTCGCTCTCATTTGCGTATGTTAGCCACCAAATATGATAGTCGCTTGCTGCAGCTCCACCTCATACCTTTTACCCTTACCCATAAGCTTAAATAATCTTGATCGCGAGGGTGTGAGATTGTTGAGTCCCCGTGACTCACAGTTACTTCCAAAACCAGATTGCAAGTGCCGTTGAACCATGCAGATGACGCAACCAAGCTCAAGGAGGAGATCGATGAAGATCTTGCCCTTTATGTTGTTTCGTTCTAGTTGATCAGCATTGGAGCCCAGTTGGGGTCGATCGGGGACCTTGTCGCATTTGGGGTTCTTCTTTTATTTTGGTTCCGTAGTCGGACCTTGATTGTATTTGGATGTTGTAATGCTTTATTCATGTATTGTGTGAAGTGGCGATTGTAAGCCAACTATGTATCTCTTTCCCTTATGTATTACATGGGTTGTGTGAAGATTACCTCACTTGCGACATTGCTTTCAATGCGGTTATGCCTCTAAGTCGTGCTTCGACACGTGGGAGATATAGCCGCATCGAGGGTGTTACAGCCACGGAGCGCATCCATTTTTTATGGGATCTTGTAATTTTGTTCATCTAAAGACATAAATGAAATACTTGTTTCCCGTATCACTTTTCTTTGTGTACTACGGCACACTGGCATGCCCGCATTTTCTTTTCCCCGACGCATGAGAGAAATCCATACTCCTTCTCTTCCCTTCATCCGGAGGGCATATAAGATTTTTGTCGTGTCAAACATGAATTAATAGAACTAGTTTATTTTTAGTAAGAAAAATTAGGTATATGAGATTTGATGATGTAATTAAAATTTTACTATAGAACTAGTTTATTTTCAGTAATAGAACTAGTTTATTTTTAGGCGTATTTAACTAAATTCTAGGTTGATTCGTTTTGAAGTGGACATGTCATATTTTGAACATGTCACATTTGTTGTTATTTTTTAGTTAGAGCAATTATTCCCGCATCAACATCGACGATGCCTACTGTCGGTGTCAAAACCGGCGGATCTCGGGTAGGGGGTCCCGAACTGTGCGTCTAGGACGGATGGTAATAGGAGGCAAGGGACACGAAGTTTTACCCAGGTTCGGGCCCTCTCGATGGAGGTAAAACCCTATGTCCTGCTTGATTAATATTGATGATGTGGGTAGTACAAGAGTAGATCTCCCACGAGATCGGAGAGGCTAAACCCTAGAAGCTAGCCTATGGTATGATTGTTGTTGTGTATGTTGTCCTACGGACTAAAACCCTCCGGTTTATATAGACACCGGGTAGGGTTAGGGTTACATAGAGTCGGTTACAATGGTAGGAGATCTTCATATCCGTATCACCAAGCTTGCCTTCCACGCCAAGGAAAGTCCCTCCCGGACACGGGACGAAGTCTTCAATCTTGTATCTTCATAGTCCAGGAGTTCGGCTGATGGTATAGTCCGGTCATCCGGACACCCCCTAATCCAGGACTCCCTCAGTAGCCCCGGAACCAGGCTTCAATGACAACGAGTCCGGCGCGAGATTTTCTTCGGCATTGCAAGGCGGGTTCCTCCTCCAAGTACTCCATAGAAGATTTTGAACACAAAGATAGTGTCCGGCTCTGCAAAATAAGTTTTCACATATTGCCATAGAGAGAATAATATTTACACAAATCTAATCTGCTGACGTATTCCGTAGTGTGACACACCACGGCCAAGCCTTTATCCGAATCGCTTTATTATCCCACCTCAGCGCGTCATGCGAGGCGGCTTCCTTGGCACGTCTTGTTAAAGCAGAGATCGTGTCCCCTTATTCCGGATTCTCATTAATACGGGCATGGGTAACCCAACCGCTTCTAGGACTCCTAGATTATAGGCAAGTCCAAACGGACACGGAGAGGACGCTTGATATTCACCCTCTTTATAAAGGGGACAAGGCTTTTACTTTTCCCTCCCGTGCTCAATCGAATCCTTCCCCCACCTCAAGCTTAAACGCCAAAAGTTCAGGTCAGGTGCTCCAAACCTTCAGTCATGTCTGGATCTAGCCTTCAAGGCCGATGGGTGCCTTCCTCCGTCACGGAAGAAGACATCAAAAAGTTGAGGGAGGCCACATATCTGACCGCCGAGATTTTGCATCGGCTGCCTCCCCGAGGGCAGGCCGTCCCCACCCCCGAACCCAACGAGAACGTCGTGTTCGTCTCCCACTTCCTCCAAGGTCTAGGCCTTGCTCTGGATCCTTTCGTAAGGGGTTTGATGTTTTACTACGGGCTAGACTTTCATGATCTAACTCCGGACTCCTTTCTTCATATCACGACATTTATTGTCGTGTGCGAGGCCTTTCTCCGGGTTACCCCTCACTTTGGCCTATGGCTCAAGACCTTTGAAGTGAAGCCGAAGATGATCGAGGGGCAACATGCACCATGTGGAGGTGCCTCAATATGCAAGATGACGGGAGCTCTGTGGCCCAAAGGTTCCATCCCAGAGGTGTCTGAATTGTGGCAACAGGAGTGGTTCTACATCACGGCTCCTAGAAGTGCCAAGTGGGCGGCCCCCCTATTTTCTGCTCGGGCCCCCCACCACAGCTGATGTCATGGATCAATAGAGGTCTGAGCTGGGGGCCAGCCAAGGACGTGCCTATACTACAAAGCCGCATTCGAGATCTCTTCAATGGAGATTTCAGTTTGGTTGCGGTAATACAGATTATGCTGGTTCGTCAAGTCCAGCCTTGCAAACGCCGGCCTCTTCACCTGTGGGAGTTCAATCCCGAGGGACCGCGTGCCATTCAAAATTTCCTCGGCCTGACGCACGAGGAGATGTACAAGTCATTCTTCGGACCTCAGGTGGAGTGTCCGGAAATCACCGAGGACATGGGCCTGAGTAGTAACCACGCCGCCGAACAGGTAAGGCAGCTTTCGGCAAAACATACTATCTCTCCTTTGTTACGAAGTTATTTCTAAAAGTTCGCTTTTTGACCAGGACTGGCTAACAAAGGCAAAGTTGACTCGGTGTTCGGCCCCCCTCCCTGAGGGTTTGGAAAATCCGGTATTGGAAAAGATGCTCCAGATCGCACCTTGCCCGAAGCCCTTGAAGGAAGATACTATGGAGGATAATGCGGGCGGACGTAGGCCCCCAACGCAGCCCATTCTAGCCGAGGGAGTGAGCGTCTTCATGAAGGAAGATGACCAGAAGAGGAAAAGGACTGCGCCCGGGGATTCGGAAGCCGAAGCTTCCAGACGGGAGAAGAAGTCTCCCACAGAGGGTCCTACCTCGGGGGGCGCCGTTGCCGCACAAATTCCGCGGGGGGATCAATTCTCCCGCGAGTCGTAAGTGACCCGAAATACTTTTAATAGTACAGATATGCCATCTTTTTCTTCGGAGAAAATAACCACCGCATATATTTTTGCAGTTCGGGCCTTAGCCCCTCTCAAATGAGCTCGTCTTCGGGGGATCTTCTTCCAGAGATGATGGAGAGTGAAACGCCTCCCCCGGACTCCTCCGCTCCAGAAGCGGGCGACCCTAAAGTGTCTTCGCGGAGGGCCTCTCCGAGTCCGGTGAGGCCAGAAGATAATCCCATTGACCCCCGAAGCTCCCAGTGTCCGGCTCCCGAAGAGAGCAGACAAAAGAGTCCGGCACCGTCTGGTGCGCGATTGGATGTTCTGAGGGAGTTGGTGGGGCGAGCGGCCATCTCAGATGAACACCGTGTGCTAATGAATACGATGATGGAGAGAATATCGTCCGCCGAAAGCGGATTGCATGAAGCTTTTATGAGTCTACTGACAGGCTTTGATGTACGTAAAAGAATGTATGATAGCCCTGCACATGCTAGGTGTGCCCTGTGTAGATAGTAGCCCCTGAGACTCTGGTTGTCGTCGGAAACGAGGACGAACAGAGGATCATATTCCTAGGTAATAACCATACTGCCTCTATGTGGAGGTGATGGAAGCTCCGGTGGCTAGCCGGACTAGCGAGTGTGCCCATTTAGAATGGCAGTTGGATGCGGCAGACGCCGACATCGAGTTTGTTAACAAAAGGCTTGACGAGGCGCAGGGTAAGTGTCATTATCTGGTAAACGCCACATAGGAAGAGCAGCATGATGCCAGTATGTTTAATATGTTGTGACTGCAGATGGAGCTGCCACTGTTGAAGCCTTGCGTGCAGAACTTGCCCAAGCCAAGGAACAAGCGAGGTCGGGTAATGCGGCTGCTATGAAGGCGGCCGAAGAGTTGCAAGCCGAGAAGGCCGCGCGTGGCGAGACACGAGACAAGATGGCCAAGATGGCTATAGAATTAAAAGCCGCGGCCAACCGTTGTCGGGTTCTTGAAAAGGAAAACCAAGCGAAGGCATCGGACCTTGAGAAGGCTGCTGCGACGAAAAAGGATCTCCGCTCTGCTATGAGGGCAAAGAAGGAGGAGCTGCGGGAAGCCGGGGATATTGTAGCTGGGAAATCCTTTATGTTGCGGAGGAAATTCAGAGATCCACGGTATGCCCCTCTGGATCGGTTGTGGAGTTCGGAGGATGTGTATATGGATTTGGCGGCGAGCGCTGCCGATGCGGCCAAGTACTTCCAGGGTCAGACGGACCGTGAAGTAGACCAGCTATTTTGGAGACAATTCCATTCTCCCGAGCGTCCACTTTCATTGACTTACCAATTAGCCGAATGGGCCGAACTAAATAGGTTGTCCGGACTCTCCATGAGGTCTATTGTGGATCATCTATGGCCGGAAAGGTCAAAACCGAACAGCTATTTCGGCTTGGTGCAGCAGGTCCTTGACGTGGTGTCGCGCATTAATGCGATGAGGAGGTCGGCGTGCATAGAGGGCGCACGGATGGCCTTTGCCCGTGTTAAGGCATGCTGGGCGGAGATGGATGCTACCAATGTTGCAGCGCGGGATTCGGCTATAGGTCGAAAGGCTGCTGAGCACTACTTTGAAGAAGTTCTTGAGGGTGCCCGTTTGATAGAGACCCAGTGCTCAAAAAATATTATGTTTGAGTGATATGTAATCTCATTGTAAGCGAAATGCTTTTATAAATTTTTATAAGGCTATTTTTATACTTTTGCCTGAACGTAATATGATGCCTCCTGGGCGGCCGTTTATGTATACTTGTGTATAACCTGAAAGATTGCAGTCGTCGGCTTCAACCCCCACGCATATAATGCGGAGGTGCTTGCAAAAACACGCGTTCACACTTAACCCAACGTCTTGGTCCTATTAAGGAGGTGATAGTGGAGCGAGCGAGGCAACCGGACTATAATGCTTTAGCACTTTCACTTAGCCATAGGAGTTTGACAGTGGGGCTACTAGATAGCCCCTGGTGGCTCCGCACTCTCCCGATTCTGGGGTGCGTACATGCCTGGCCGGAAAATGTCCCTTCGTTAAGGCAGAGGAATTCTAACATTCCCACAGGTCATCGAGTGGTTGACCAGTCTCACGCTATATCATGACAGTCAGTTTTCGGCTTTCTCTACTGAGGTGCTTGTCCGGATGAACCAGGGCACAATCGCAGTAGTTCTCCTGGTGCTACCTTAGCCGGCAAGGAGGAACGTAAGGCACCAAAACATAGGAGCCGGGCAAACCCAACATTTGACCAAAGACAATGATTCGGAGCTGATGCATATAAGGCCAAACTCGCGACGCCGAACACTCCCTAAGGTATTCAGTCTTTGTGGTATAAACCGGGCCTAAATAGTGGCCTTTGTAAGAAGCCCCTTGTGTCCAGGTACATGCATTGTTCTGGCGTGGCCACATGCCAAGACGTTAGCATCCTTCTCAACGGTGGATATGTATCAACAATAGACAGTAAAAAAAGGTTTACACAGGGTCTTAATCTAAAAAGAATCCTTGGAGCGGGTCCCTGCTGCACGTCTGCGCCTGTGTCTCCATTGTGCCATATCCTGGACGGGTGTAGCACGATGATCGTCTGTAAAAAAGAGGAAGTTAAGTGAAAAAGTTGTCGTGCAAAAAGATAGTTTTTAGAGAAACCATGTATATTTCAAGATGATAAGAAATTGCCACTTGTCTGTGCGCGTTGAGCCCCTTGTGTTGACAAATAGGGGTGTGACCAATTATTCCGTATAAATAGCGGCGCCGGACTTGATTAGTTGTATCTGAGGTCTTGACGACCTATTGGATGCTTTCGCTTGTCTGAGCGCCTTTAGTGTGCGGCTGCCAAGGCAGCCTCACTCTCTTCGACGCGCAGAGATCGCTTGATATTTTCGTGCACTGTAATGATGCCACATGGACCGGGCATCTTGAGCGTGAGGGAGGCGTAGTGTGGTATTGCATTAAAGCGAGCGAAAGCTTCGCGTCCGAGCAGTCCTTGATAGCCAATTTGAAACGGAGCGATGTGGAAAGTTAAATGCTCGCGACGGAAGTTATTGGGGGAGCCGAATATAACTTGTAGTAGGAGGGAGCCCGTACAACGAGCCCCTGGGCCTGGCGTTACTCCTTTAAAGGTAGTATTGCTATGGCGAATTTTTGTTGTGTCTAACCCCATCCCGCGGATTGTATCCTGATATATTAGGTTTAGGCTACTACCGCCGTCCATCAGGACTCTTCTGAAGTGATATCCGCCAATTACTGGGTCTAATACCAGGGCATCCCATCCTGCGTGTCGGATACTTGCTGAGTAATCGCGATGGTCGAAAGTGATCGATTGAGATGACCAGTGGCAGGACTTCGTGGTGACAGGCACTCGGGTATATTTTCCTGGGAGTGTCGCATTGTTTTTTCCCTTGATCACATGTAACACGTTTACTGTTTTGACTTCTGGTGGAAATTTCTTTTGTTCCCCCGTGTCTTGCTTGGGGGGCTCGTCCTCGTCTTCACTTGGTGTATCCTCCCCCTTGTGTACGGCGTTGAGCTTGCCAGACTACTTGAAGACCCACCATTTTCTGTGGGTATGATTAGCAGGTTTACCAGGGGTACTATGAATCTGACATACTTGGTCCAGAATTTTGTTGAGGCTGGACAATTCGTCCCTGGTGCCTTTAGGGGGCGGCTTTTGACCTGGCCGAGAGCTTTTGAATCTGGCATTTACTGCCATGCCCTTCGTGTTGTCTTCTTTATTCCAGCGTTTGTTATTGCTGTTGCACCGTGATTTCCCGTTTCCATCTCTAACTTCAGATATACTGGGGTTGCTGGTGCTGCCATGAGGTTTGTTAGTGCGGCCATCGTTCTCGGCTTCTATCACTATCATTTTGTAGGAAGTCAACTTTGACGATCCGACTACGAACGTGTGAGGACGTCGCGCCTTAGCAATCGCTAAAACAACTCTGAGAGGTTATTGACCACGCCGGAGCACGATGAACCTGACCATGAAGGTCTGCTTCCTGCAGGCAAACAAAGAACAAGCAAGAAACTAAGATTGCAATTATGGATATTGCGAATATAAGATGAAAGCTTTATTGATCAAGGTGGGGTTTTGTGACGCCTTTGTCTGGTCGTTGAACACAAACGAAGTACGCGAAGTTGCAGCTATGGCGAACTTTAATCAAAACAAAACCCAAAGTCTAAATGATGCCCTAAGGGCTCTATATATGGAGGAGAGAGGGGGAATTTCTTGGCCCTTGGAGGAGGGGTCCGAAACAAACCCTAACTCTTGTTTCCCCACACATATGGACTCTAAAAACAGCCTATAATCAAGTATTTCGAAATTACATGGGCCTGGCCCAAAAATAAGGTGACACAACATCTAGAATAGGCTCAGGATGAAATTTATGAAGCGAAATCTTGTATATTTTGTTCAAGGCTTCATGCACTCATTATGGTGGCTTCAATGCCCTCGTCACTTGTAACTCTGTTCTTGTTCCCCTTGCGCATGCCATCATCTGCATGCTTGAACTTGCTCCAAGGTTCTTATTTCTTATCCAAGCTAGGCCCTTCATTTGTAAGCAAAACAAATGTATACAATTTAGGCAACATCATATTCTCATGAACATTAGAATCGTTACCAAGAAACGAAAGTACCTGGTAATTCAATTGGCACGTGCGAGCTCTAGTAATTGGTCTAGTATGTATAGCAACAGGGGCTGTGGGTGTAACAATGGTATTGATGTCCTCATCATCATCCCCTTCTTGAAATGAAGTCTTCCTCGACTGAAGCTCATCCTCCTCACCCAAATAAGGCTTCAAATCTGCAATGTTAGAAGTGGGACTAACCCCAAAATCTGCAGGCAGTTCAATTTTATATGCATTATCATTTATTTTATCTAACACCTTAAAAGGACCATCAGCAAGTTTATATTTAGCATTCATACGCTCAATATTTTCCTTAGTTAACTCATGCATTTTTAAAATCAATACAACACGTTCTTTAGCATCAAAATTAACCCTCTCCGAAGATGGAAGAGGCAACAAATCAATAGGTGCACGAGGTAGGAAACCATACACAATTTCAAAAGGGCACATCTAAGTAGTAGAATGCAATGAACGATTATAAGAAAATTCAATATGAGGCAAGCATTCTTCCCACATTTTATTATTATTCTTCAAAACATCCCTAAGCATAGGACAATGTTCTATTGACTACTTCAGTTTGTCCATCAGTTTGGGGGTAACAAGTAGTACTAAAAAGTAGTTTAGTCCCCAACTTAGCCCATAAACATCTCCAAAAGTGGCTAAGAAATTTAGTATCATGATATGAAACAGTAGTATTTGGTACACCATGCAAGCGAATAATTTCACGATAGAACAAATCAACAACATTAACGTCATCATTGCTTTTATGACATGGTATGAAGTGTGCCATTTTCAAGAATCAATCCACGACAACAAATATGCTATCCCTCCCCTTCTTTGTTCGAGGTAAACCTAAAACAAAGTCCATATATATATATATCCTCCCAAGGAACACTAGGTACAGGCAAAGGCATATATAAACCATAAGGATTGAGTCATGACTTAGCTTTTTGACATGTAGTACAACGAGCAACAAAACGCTCAACATCCTGTCTCATCTTTGGCCAAAAGAAATTTGTAGCCAGTACATCCTCCGTCTTCTTCACCTAGAATAGCCTATAATCAAGTATTTCGAAATTACATGGGCCTGGCCCAAAAATAAGGTGATGCAACACCTAGAATAGCCTCTGGACAAAATTTATGAAGTGGCATCTTGTATATTTCGCCCAAGGCTTCATGCACTCATCATGGTGGCTTCAAAGCCCTAGAATCATCACTTGTAACTCCATTCTTGTTCCCCTTGCGCATGCAATCATCTCCATGCTTGAACTTGCTCCAAGGTTCTTCTTTCTTGTCCAAGCTAGGCCATTCATTTGTAAGCAAAAAAATGTATCCAATTTAGGCAGCATCATATTCTCATGATCATTAGAATCGTTACCAAGAAACGAAAGTACCTGGTAATTCAATTGATGTTTGACTCTGCCTGGAATCGCTCTATCCAAGATTTGTGAGTTTTGACTACGTCACTAACAGGGGCTATGGGTGTAATAATGGTATTGACGTCCTCATCAATTTTAAGTATGAAGTATGCAGGTAGATCCTTGTACTCGGAAAGATTTCCCATCTTCTATGGAAATGACTATTTGTACTAGAAGGAACATATGAGAATAAAAATTCAAGCCATCAACTATGATCTATGGAAAATTGTGGAAGATGGCTACACCATTCAGCAACCGAACAATCTCAACACCGATGATAAAGCAAATATGTAGTTGGACGCTCAAGCAAAAGATATCATTTGTAGCAGTCTATCAAAAGATATTTTCTTTCGGATCCAAAGGCTCAATACTACAAAGCAAATTTGGTATGCCATCAATAATGCTCATGAAGAATTTGTTGCCAGATCAGATCCTCACATTCCAATGCTTCGTGCTATGTTCACTAGATTTGGAAGTCATCATAAGGAAAGTCCTATGGATCTCACTAATCGATTGACAAACATTGTTGAAAGACTCCATCTGCAAGGAGTAACTGATATCACTGATAGAGATCTGGTAAACAAGCTTCTTAGCGCTCTTGATGACTCCTTCGATTCCATTGTAGTTGAAATCAAACAAAGACCAGACTATGAAGATCTTCACTATTGTTAGGGCATATTTCTCCCTAAGTGGTTTTGGTGATTGATGACAACATGTTTGTGCAATAATCGTGTGCATTGAGCTTTTTAGATTATCAAGTATATGGCACAAGAAGATTCGTGCCCCTTGGAGTTTCAAGAGAAGACAGTTTTCTTTCTTGCGGTTCTTTTGTGGTGGACTTGAGTCATAGGGAAAACCGTACTATCAAGAGGGGGTCTGCGTCGGAAAGGTTTGGGTGGAATCAACATGTACACATTCATATAGCACCCATCAACCACTTCTATTTCATTGGAGTTGTCCTCCATCTGCATCGAAGGAGGGGAGAAGAGCCACAAGCAGTAGTACCATTGGCCGCAGCGGTAGTACTGCCTAAGGGCGGAACTACCGCTATGACCACCGCTCGCACTTCTGCTCGTGGCCGGGGCCTCGATTTTTCGTGTCAAGATATATGGTGATTCCTCCAGGCTACTACCATGATTCTCATTTGTACCCAGAAAGTCGGCGGATGTAGCAGCGGTAGTTTGGGTGATAGTACCACCTATAGGCGGTAGTACCGCCCCTACTACCACGGCTACCACCGCCCGGCCCTCTACTTTTCCCCTGTTCTTCTTTCTCCCATGCATCCTATAATGCGCGGTAGTACCGCTCGTAGAACGGTAGTACCGCTCCTGGAGCGGTAGTACCGCTCGTGTGCGGGCTGTGAGATGCATAACAGTTGGATTTGTCCCCCCACTACAAAAGGGGGTCTTGTTCCCCAAGAAGACTCACCTCTTCCTCCACCAAACTCCATTGTTCCTCCAAAGCTCATTTTCGCTCGATCTCTCTCCCTAGCCAATCAAACTTGTTGATTTACTAGGGATTGGTTGAGAAGGCCAGGATCTACACTTCCATGAAGCGAAATTTGATTTCCCCACTAATCCCTTGCGGGTCTTGTTACTCTTGGGAGTTTGAGAATCCTAGACGGTTGAGGTCACCTCGGAGCCACATTCCATCGTGGTGAAGCTCCGTGGTATCATTGGGAGCCTGCAATCAAGTTGTGAAGATAGCCCCAACCTTGTTTGTATAGGTTCGGTCGCCGCCTTCAGGGAACCACTAGTGGAATCACGACATCTCACATTGTGTGAGGGCGTGAGGAGAATACGGTGGCCCTAGTGGCTTCTTGGCGAGCATTGTGCCTCCACACCGCTCCAATGGAGACGTACTTCCTCGAAAGGGAAGGAACTTCGGTAACACATCCTCGACTCTACCGGCTGCACTTGTGGTTATCTCTTCCCTTTACTTTGTGCAAGCTGTTCCTTGATGATATTTTGGTATACTCGAAGAATTAAGAGGAGCACAAAGAGCATCTGCGTTTAGTTCTCGAGAAGCTCAGGGAACATCAGTTGTATGCTAAGTTCAGAAAATGTGAGTTTTGGTTGAAGGAAGTGGGATTTCTTGGACTTGTTATATCAGGAGAAGGTATAGCAGTAGACCATACTAAGGTTCAGTCAGTCACAGATTGGCTAGCCCCCACCTCAGTAGGAGAGATCCATATTTTTCTGGGACTCGCGGGATATTATCGGAGATTCATTGAGAATTTTCCAAGATTGCGAAGCCTATGATGGAGTTGTTGAAGAAGGAAACCAAGTTCAAATGGACAGATGAATGTGAGGCAAGTTTTCAAGAGTTGAAAAAAGGTTTGGTTACAGCTCCAGTGCTGATTCTGCCGGATATACGCAAGGATTTACAAGTATATTGCGACGCTTCTCGCTTAGGACTTGGAGGTGTGCTTATGCAAGACGGTAAAGTTGTTTCATACGCCTCACGTCAACTTCGACCGCATGAGTTGAATTATGGCACACATGACTTGGAGTTAGCAGCTGTAGTTCATGCACTCAAGACTTGGAGACACTTTCTTATTTGAAATCAATGAGATGTGTACATAGATCATAAGACTTTGAAGTACATTTTCACGCAGAAGGAGCTGAATCTCAGGCAAAGGAGATGGTCAGAGCTTATAAAAGATTATGATATGAAGTTGCACTATCATCTAGGCAAGGCCAATGTCATAGCAGCCGCTTTGAGCAGGAAGATTTATGCCAATACCCTCGTAAGAGGAGGATTACCAAATGAGTTAGCCGAAGATCTCAGGGAGCTTCGTTTGGAGATAGTCCCTAGAGGTTTTGTCACAGCATTGGAGGTTCAGTCAACATTCTTGGGAAAGATTCGAGAAGCTTAGAAGGATGATAAGGAAATTGCTGATATAAAGGAGAAGATGAGCGAAGGAAAAGCCAAGGGTTTTCGTGAGGATGAGCACGACACCTTATGGTTTGAGGACCGTGTTTATGTACCCAATAATGTAGAGATCAGGAAGTTAATACTCCAGGAAGCTCATGACTCTCCATACTCGATACACCCCGAAAACACCAAGATGTATTTGGATTTGAAGGAACATTTCTGGTGGACTGGTATGAAGAAGGATATTGCCGAGTATGTGGCCGTATGTGATGTATGTCAGAGAGTGAAGGCAGAACATCAGAAGCCTGCAGGATTACTGCAGCCCATGCCGATAGCCGAATGGAAGTGGGACAAGCTTGGCATGGATTTCATCACTGGATTACCCAGGACCTGGTCAGGATATGATTCTATTTGGGTAGTAGTGGATCATTTGACCAAAGTGGCTCACTTTATCCCAGTGAAAACCACCTATACAAGTGTGAAGTTGGCCAAGATATATATGACCAGGGTCGTATGTCCGCATGGAGTTCCGAGGACCATCATATCGGATAGAGGGACATAGTTTACTTAAAAGTTTTGGCCTCAGCTCCACCAGACTTTGGGTACCAGGCTAGAGTTTAGTACAACCTTTCATCCGCAGACAGATGGACAGACAGAGAGAGTCGATCATATTCTGGAGGACATGTAGAGAGCATGTGCGCTAGATTATGGATCTAGTTGGGGTGATAATTTGCCTTACACATAGTTCTCATCCAACAACAGCTACCAGGCCAGTTTGAAGATGGCACCTTTCGAAGCTTCATATGGAAGGAGGTGCACGACACCGTTGATGTGGGATGAAGTTGGAGATCGTCAGTTGTTTGGACCAGATTTGATCAAAGAGTTAGAAGAGAAGGTCAAGTTGATTCACGATAGACTGAAGGTAGCTCAGTCCAGGCAGAAGAGTTATGCAGACTCAAAACGAAAGGAGGTAGTTTATGAAATCGGAGACAGAGCATATCTTCGTGTGTCACCTCTGCGAGGAGTTAAACGCTTTGGAGTCAAGGGAAAGTTATCCCCGAGATTTGTAGGACCATACCGAGTTTTGGAACGTATGGGAGAAGTGGCCTACAAGTTGGAATTACCCGAAGGACTGTCAGGAGTTCATGATGTGTTTCACTTTTCCCAGTTGAAGAAATGTCATGCGGAGATGGCCGATATTCCTCTAAGAGATACAATGCCCCTGGAAGCAATTCAGTTGGATAGTGATCTAACCTACAAGGAGAACCTTTCAAGATTCTCGAGTTTGCTAGCCGAGTCACACACAACAAGGTTATCAAGTTTTGCAAAGTTTAGTGGAGCCACAATACCGAGGAAGAAGCCAACTGGGAACGAGAGGAAGACATACACAAAGACCATCCACACATGTTTTCTAGCCAACCTGAATCTCGATGGCGAGATTCATCTTAAGGGGGGTAGGTTTGTAACAACCCAAATTTTCATTTGGAATGTTAAACATAAGTCATCATATGCATATCATATTTTATTTGCATTTTGGTTTTGATCCTAGAAATTCTAAGCAACTCAAGGACCCACGGAGAGAGTTGGGGATTTCATTTATTTTCATATTTGATTTTTTCTCAAATTTGAAAAGAGGATCATTTTGGTTTTACTTATTTTTCTCTCCAAAATATTTCCAATATTAAAAGTAAATGAGAGGAGATAAAAATGACTTCTCCAAAAAAAGAAATATCGGAGGAAAAATATTAAAATCAAATAAATAGTTTTATTTGGTTTTATTGCTATTTTATTTGAATTAGAAAAATATGCATTATTCAAAAATTGCATTTTTAGGCTAGAAAAAATGTTCACTTTGTTCTAAATATTTTATTTAGATGGTGAAAATTGTTTTTGGCATTTTTAGAATTTCTTTTATATTTATTTAGGATTTTTCCTTTCGGAGGAATTTATTTTTATGTAAAAAAAGTTTCCCGGACCGCACTCGGACGAAGGCCCAGCCGGCCCACTGCGCCACCGCCTTCGCCGTCGTGCCCGCGTCGGACACCGGTCGGGGTCTGGCTCCGAGCCGCGCCGCGCGGCCCCCTGCCCCAAGCCACCGCGCCCCCTCCCCTTAAATACCGCCGCCTCGCCGCCCTCTCCTCCTCGTCCCAAGCGGCTGCTGCCACATTTGCCGCCGCCGCCCCGCGCCGCATCCCGCGCCGCGCCGCCGTCGCCCACGCCGCTGCCCGCAGCCCCGCTGACCCATGCCAGAGCCGCCACCGCCATTGACTTCATCGCCGCTGGTTTTTTCGGTTTTATGTATAAATCGTTCGGTGTTTTTAAAACACTAGATCGTTTTTTAGATCGGTTCGGTTTTATCGGTTTAGATTTTTTTACGAACGTTTGTTTGTGAGTTTGTTTTAACGAACGAATTCGCTCGTTTTCCTATGTTAGCGAACGTTCACGCTGTAGTTTTTTCTTTTTATTTTATTTTCGGCCAAGGACCTATCCGCGATTATTTTATCACAAATTAGCCCCTGATCTTCAAACCCTCGCAACTTTTTAACTGTTCGTCCAAATCCAGTGAAACCAATGCCAAAATCTTTGTCTCGAACCCCTCTTTCCCGTTAATCAACTTGAACATGATTTTTACAAATTAAAATTTGGTTTCAAGCATATTTGAATTCGACATTCTTTTTAGCGTAGTTTGAGTTTCGTAGCTCTGATTCGATTGATTCTTTTTGCAAATCAAAGCTCTTTAGTTGAGCTTCCAGATTGGATCTTCTTATTTGATTTTTACCCTTGCATCTATGCTTGAGTGCTTATGTATGCAATTGTTTCTTTGTGATAGAATTTCCGGAGTGCGAGTCTCTAGGGTTTGCGGATCGTCAGCAAGGCAAGTAAAACTTTGATCATACTTCTTTATTACCTAGTTTTTATGCATTAGGAAAAATCCTCAAACATTGCATGAGTAGGATCTCTTAACATGTGGGTTTGGGAAGTAGATGATGAGGTAGAACCTATTGCCCTTTTATTATCAAACCCTTATGAGTTACTTCTACGTTATGCTTAGGTTGCCATGCTATGCTCGTAGACGTGGTTTGGTTTGAATGATCCATGAAAGATGTGAGATTGTTAAATTAATGGTTACTTAAGGTGGCTACTTAAATACACATCTGGGTGGATTAGTTGCGGCCACCTGGGGTTATACCAGTGTTGTCCTAGGAGATCCCGGGGTACCCATGTGTGATCATCCTAAGGTTCGCCACCCAGGCTCAAAGGGATCATAAGATTATTCATGCTAGAAACTTCTGTGTGCAGCCACAAGCTATTATGGGCTCTAGCATAGTTGAGTATGTTGCATGACCTCTTTTAGTGGTAGGCTAGCAGATGTAGGGGAAAGTAGGTGTAACTGTCTACCCAGAGTAAAGAGTTAATGCCTCTGAAAGACTATGTCTCGGTCATCCATTTCTCAAACACCATGTAGTGCTAGAAATCCAACGGAGGAGATCGAGTCTTGTGGGGAAAAGTTGTGACGCCCGGATAATCAAGCTACAGTAAACCTCTGCTAATGATGCCAGGTCACCTCGGTTACTGTTGGTAATCTCGGGATTCAGAATCGTTTCGGAATTCAAATTTAAAATAAAGTCAAACTAGAAAAGTCTTCAAATGTCAAAACAAAAAAAGTTCAGACGGTGAAAAATAAATCATAAGTGATTATTGTAGAGAAACCACATTTTTATAAAATGTTTAACTGCTCTAAAATAATTAAAACAGTAGGTAAAACAATTAACTAGATGTCCCTTGTATTTTATAAAATACTAAACTATATTATTTGGGGGTTAAACCTTTTGTAGCAGAGTATAATTAGTGATACTATTATAGGTACAACTTTTATGTTTTATGAAACTAAAAGAAACCAAAACAGTAAAAGGAAAGATAAGAAAAAGGAAAATAAAAACAAAAGACAAAAGAAATTAAAGGCCCCCCCCCAAGCTGGGCCAACCGGCCCAGCTAGCCAGCCGTCCACCTTGACCCTGGCCTATTAGGCCACTCCCCCCCCCCCCCACTCCACCGACACCCCCCACTCCTCTCCCGCAAAATATCCCCTCCCCTCCTCTCTCCCAATCTGGATCGGGATCGAGAGGAGGCCACCGACGCGCCTCGCCGTCGCTGTTGGCCACCGCCGCCCGGAGCGCCTCTTCCTCGCCGGCCTGCTTCGCCCCCCCCCCCCACCGGACCGCCTCCCACTCCGCCCGTCGTCCCCGTCCTCCTCGAGCTCGAGCCCGCTGCCATTTTCCCCATGAACGTCGGTGAGGCTCCGGCCTCTCCCTCTCTCTATCTCCGTCCATGACTGCACGCGACCACCAACCCTTACGCGCTCGCCGTCCTCACTCCGCGGCCCCGCCCCTTGCCCGCTCCGCAGCAACCACTGCCTGTTGTTACTCCCTGCCGGAGCCACCTCCGCCATCGCGGCCATCCCCCCCTCGCGCTCGCCTCTCCCTCGCCGCGCATCGCTTGCGCGCGCGTACCGCGCCACTCCTGCCCCCTCCCGCACATGCCCCGCTCGCCTCCCTACTGGACCCCGCCATCGCCGCGACCAGCGCACCGGGGCCGCGCCCATCTGGCTTGGCCAAGGCCAGTCCCTCTCCACGCGGGACCGCGTGCGCCGCCTGCAGGCCGTCCCGGCCACTGGCTTTGCCCTGCCGTGCTCCCTACGGGCAGGCGCCCGCTCCTGGCGCCCCTTGGCCCGAACCGATATGGCCTTTGGGCCACTGACATGGGGCCCCCCACCACCAGAACATTAAAAGAAAGAAAGAAAAAGAATAACAAAAAATATAATAATTAAAATATTAATTAATTAATTAATTTAAGAATTAATTAACTTCATTAATCTGGATTAGATTAACCTAATCGTTTAGTTAAAACAAATTATGCATGTTTAATTAACCTGAGACTATGACAAACGGGCCCCACCTACTAACTAATCTGTTAAAGCAAAATGTCCCTATGACAGGTGGGACCGCCCCTTTTACTATTTCTGTGGATAAGATTGAACACACCTTTCAATGACATGTGGGCCCATTATGTCAGTTGGACCAGTCAACCCTCTCATCTTTGACTGTTGACTGCTGACTTGGCAGTCAATAGGGCCCCACATCTCATACACATGCACATGTTGATGGGTACACTCCTGTGTACCCATAGCAATTTATCTGTTTATTAATTCGAATTAAAGTAAATTCAGAAATTCTAGAAAATGTTTAAAACTTAGAAAATTAATAGTAAACAAACCGTAACTCGGATGAAAAAGTTTTATATATGAAAGTTGCTCAGAACGACGAGACGAATCCGGAAACACAACCCGTTCGCCCGCCACGCATCCCTAGCATAGCGAACACGCAACTTTCCCCCTCCGTTTCATCTGTCCGAAAACGCGAAACACCGGGGATACTTTCCCGGATGTTTCCCCCCTTCACCGGTATCACCTCATACCGCGATAGGGCACCCCTAGCACCGACACTTGTCATGTCATGCATCGCTATGCATCTGTTTGCATTATATCCATTGTTTCTTCCCCCCTCTTCTTCCGCTAGACACCGACACCGACGCCGCTGCTACCCAGTACGACTACAGAGTTGACGACCCCTCTCTCTTGCCAGAGCAACCAGGCAAGCCCCCCCTTTGATCACCAGATATCGCCTACTCTTCTCTATACTGCTTGCATTAGAGTAGTGTAACATGTTACTGCTTTCCGTTATTCCTATCCTGATGCATAGCCTATCCTTGCTACTACTGTTGATACCATTACCTGCTATCCTACTGCTTAGTATAGGATGCTAGTGTTCCATCAGTGGCCTTACACTCTTGTCCGTCTGCCATGCTATACTACTGGGCCGTGATCACTTCGGGAGGTGATCACGGGCACATACAATATACTTTACACAGCTACATTACCTGTGATACTGTTCGGAGATGGGGGCTGAAGGGGCAGGTGGCTCAATCCCAGTAGAGGTGGGCCTGGGTTCCCGACGGCCCCCGACGGTTACTTTGAGGCGGAGCGACAGGGCACGTTGAGACCACCTAGGAGAGAGGTGGGCCTGGCCTTGGTCGATGTTCGCGGATACTTAACACGTTTAACGAGATCTTGGTATTTGATCTGAGTCTGGCTACTGGCCTATACGCACTAACCATCTACCCGGGGACAGTTATGAGCACTTGACGTTGTGGTATCAGCCGAAGCACTTCGTGACGCTAGCGACTGAGCGGCGCGCGCCGGGTTGGACCACGTAACATGACTTCCTTTGTAATGGAGGTTGCTAGGTCTGCTCTCCGGCCGCGTACGCAACGTGCAGGTGTGCTATGGGTGAGGGGCCCAGACCCCTGTGCGCTTAGTTTAGACCGGCGTGCTGGCCTCTCTATTGTGCCTAGGTAGGGCTGCGATGTGTTGATCTTCCGAGGCCGGGCATGACCCAGAAAAGTGTGTCTGGCCAAATGGGATCGAGCGTGTTGGGTTATGTGGTGCACCCCTGCAGGGAAGTTAATCTATTCGAATAGCCGTGATCTTCGGTAAGAGGACGACTTGGAGTAGTACCTTGACCTTATGACAACTAGAACCGGATACTTAATAAAACACACCCTTCCAAGTGCCAGATACAACCGGTGATCGCTCTCTCACAGGGCGACGAGGGGAGGATCATCGGTTAGGATTATGCTACGTGATGATACTTGGAGGACTTCAGTCTACTCTCTTCTACACGCTACAAGACGGAGGCTGCCAGAAGCGTAGTCTTCGAAAGGACTAGCTATCCCCCTCTTATTCCGGCATTCTGCAGTTCAGTCCACATATGATAGCCTTATTCCAGTTGATACCAATGCATACATATGTAGTGTAGCTCCTTGCTTGCGAGTACTTTGGATGAGTACTCATGGTTGCTTTCTCCCTCTTTTCCCCCTATCCCTTCTACCTGGTTGTCGCAACCAGATGTTGGAGCCCAGGAGCCAGACGCCACCTTCGACGACGACTCCTACTACACCGGAGGTGCCTACTACTACGTGATGCCCGCTGACGATGACCTGGAGTAGTTAGTAGGATCCCAGGCAGGAGGCATGCGCCTCTTTCGATCTGTATCCCAGTTTGTGCTAGCCTTCTTAAGGAAAACTTCTTTAACTTATGTCTGTACTCAGATATTGTTGCTTCCGCTGACTCGTCTATGATCGAGCTCTTGTATTCGAGCCCTCGAGGCCCCTGGCTTGTAATATGATGCTTGCATGACTTATTTTATTTGTAGAGTTGTGTTGTGATATCTTCCCGTGAGTCCCTGATCTTGATCGTACACGTTTGCGTGTATGATTAGTGTACGATTAAATCAGGGGCTTCACAAGTTGGTATCAGAGCCGACTTCCTGTAGGAATCCCCCTTCCACACTCCTTGGCCGAAGTTGAGTCTAGACATTACAAAAACTTTTACTAACATGGTTGTGTGCCTTACGGACCCACATCGCCATCTGGGTGGTATTAGGCTGTTTTACTCCTCGATCCTTACTCTGGGACTCTGAACTCTCTCCTATTCGGGTTTAATGAATTTACTAGAAATCTAACTTAGGTTCTCGAAAATACTTTCTCCCAGAGAGCCCCTTCAGTCCAGATGATCGCCGGCTGCACTAGGAGATTTCGAAGATACTCTCCGATATTCTGTCGAGACCTTGTGCGTGTTGCTTTTGCAATTCCCTTCTATCGATAAACCTCTATGGATAACCACGTACACGTGCCATTCATATAATCATTCCTCATTGATCTTGTTATTACAAGATGCCCCAAAATTCTCTCTATTGTTCTAAGAATACTTTGTGCCTACTGCCTTGCATTTCTTTGCCACATGAATACCACTATGGGTAATTTCTAGCACTCACCGGATATTTGCTCATCCCCAGTTGGTTCATGTATTTCACAAAAGTCTTCAAAATACTATTTGAACTTCCGAAAATCCTGAGTAGCCTATTACTCTTGAAGTTCTTACTTGCTTGCATTATGGTTAATCCCATAAGTCTATAATTTTATTGGCATCCCTTGTCATTATCATTTTGAGTCCGTTGATTCAAAATGTTGTGAATGCTCGCCATCCTCAATCAGATCCAATGATTCATCCTTCCGGCTCACACGTCATTTTAAACATGAGCTGGTTATCGACCAATCAAATTGTCGTCGATTGTACCCCTAAGTCTATTCGGCTCATCCATTCTTAATGAGAGCGTTGGCTCTTGATCCCTTGATTTGGAAATGCTAATCTGATGCCCTTTCATTCCATCTTCCTCAGATAGAGTACCGATACTCGCATCAGCTCCATTGTAGACCATAGGACCCCTTGTTGGATTATTATCCGGCAGTGTCCTTCCTATTCAATAACCTTGTGAGCCTCTCCATGGGTATGTGATACCTTTGGTAAATTGTATCCTCTGTTTTGCTAATCATGCTCTACTTTCGAGCTTGTGATATTTACTCTTGAAACTTGTGGTATATGTTTCTAAGAAACCCCGGTGGGTTGAACCTATACAACCTTCTCTAAAACCGTGTGAACTCGAAAGTTTTCACGAGTCATACACTTCTGGTATTTTGCCAAATGAAATTTCAACACTACAACTTCTTCGAAAGTGAGAAGTGAATGAAAGGTTATGCGTTGAACAAGTGGGAGTCGACCTTCAACCCTGTGTTCATGCCCATGGACACGATGCATACCTGATCATGGAAGCTTCTCTTAAAATAATTATCCCCTTGTTACAAGATCATCTTGTATCCTTGGATGTGGTTTCGACCAAAATTTCTTCCTTTGATCCATTTCTTGGACAAGTTAAAGTACTTGTCTTCTGCAGTTCATTATACCTGTCCAATCCTTATTCTGATCTACCTTCGAGTATTACCCTCTGGTGTCTCGAGAATAACACGGAACTACATAACTTCTTATAAGTTCTTCATCAACTATTATTCTCGTCGATTCCATTTTTCCAACGGGTTCTGACTTGTTAGAACCCCTCAAGGACACCGACAAGTGAATCAATTCCGTACTCCGACTCAATAAGTTAAGCTCCGTTGCTTATGAGTTTAATAATCCTCCAAGTGATCGGCTATATCATTACCATGTTAAATTTTAACTGTGCTACCCGGTCCTTCTTCCGTAGCACAATTATTTGACAATGAGCTAAGCTTACGTCGATTTTCCTCATCATATCATTTTGCCTTGAACAACAATCTTGATTTCGAGTTGTGCCGTACCCATGGTTCCAATAACCTTTCGCTTCATCATTCCTTTGAATTGATGTCGTCGCTGGTTGATTACATCTTCATGAAACCTCTCCACAAAAGGGTCGTGATCATCATCAACATTCGGAGTGTTTCCAGGATATGAATTGAATTCTTGGTGAGAAATAGTATCCTTTGCCCTCGATGATTTGGGTTATCATCGACAACATTATTGCATTCCCTCCAACACAAAACTTGTTCCTGATTTGTGTTGTACCTTGAGTTCCTTGCTATCCGACTTATGATATGTTCTACCGCGGAGTATTACCATATTTAACATCAAGAAGGTTGTGAGGATTGCTCCACCTCTTAAGAATTCTTGCTATAATGATACTTCTCACCATCCCCATTCTTTCTTGGTCCTCGTGTTGATTCCAACCGGGGTACCCACAAGTGAACGGTGGGGTATGGATTCTGCACTTCTAGCAACCCTATTGCTTTGAAGTTAATGATCGAAATTTCATTCTTAGACTATCGGTTGCTGAACCACCGATCTAACATTGATCATGCTACATAACCCCATAATTCGGGTGCACCTTTCAACAAATGTTTAATTGTGTATGTTTTCCTCAAGCATACCTCCTTATGTCATCTGATCTGAGAGATGTTATCTCCTTATTCACATAGTTGCGGAAATCCATCCTTTTGGAAATCTCGAGGAATTGACGTTGAGTCCATCAGCCACCTCCTCGTCCTCTCATTGGTTAAATGATGAACTCTTGTTTTGGAACTCGCTTCAATAGTTCATTTCCAAGGATCTTACATTATCATCTAGTCAATGTGTGTTGCACCTTTTCTTCTCAGGCTAACTAAGTCGGAGGTATCCTGGCACTAATACGATCTGAATCTAGGTCAGATATGATGGTTGGAACATATTTCCGAGAGTTACCACAATGGTCCTTATGTGACCCGGTAAGGTGATGTCATGCCTAGCACACCTGGCCGGAGGCCCAATTGTTATAGTTTCCCTTTTCAGCCAGGCTATCCTTTCTTCCATGAGGAAATCATAAGACTTATGCTATAAGTTGTTCCTGATGAATCCTTTGTGCATCCAAATTCCGCCCCCTTACTTGATGACCATGTCAATGCTATCTCGAAGCCTGTCTGTGGTACTCTGATCATCGATAAGAACATTTGAAGCCCAATGCTAAATATTTCCTCCTCAAGTATCCAAACCCCGTTGTATGGGCAATGTCATGAAGTTTCTCTCCCCTTTCCTAAAGGGTTTTCTACATTATATCCTGTCATGGATATCTTGCTCTGCTTGCCCTTGGGAAGGATATACCCCTGAAATATGTGTTAAAACACATTGTTCTTTCCTTTGTTCTGAATGAACCTGATAGACATTTTCCCTCTCCATTGGTTTGTTTAAACCCTTTCTATGATCTATATGATATAAGCAGTTATAATTCCCTGCTTGTACAAACATCTCGGTGTAAAATTCTGTCAGCAAGACCCTGTTACTATGTTGATAACATTCCGGTAACCACCAATGGACGAGAACTTTGCCTATTGGTCCGCCTCGTTCAATGAGCAGGAAAATTGTTCTCTTCGTCCCTCGCCCTTGGTATCGATGTTGTTGCCGACGTAACTGACAGGCTACCCTCTGACACGCCTTACTATCGTGACCGTGCAAGATGTCGGCCCCTTACTATTTCAACCACATGGTGGGCCCATAACCCACAGTTCCACAGGATCGAAACCTGACTCTCCTATACACCCTGTTGCCAAAGTTATTCCTAGAGCTTGACTTCGTATGTAATTTGCGAGCCACCTTCCTAGGGATCAATTCTGGTATTGGACACAATACTTATTCCCGTTGCTCTGAACCCCATTCACACTCTGTTTCAGGCAATGAACGATTGCCTATCCGCTTGAAACTTCTTATTGCACCGTCTTACTTTGCTCTCGATGTGTTTCATTTGTTCAACTCGAGAGATACTCATATGTTCATACTTGGGAAACCCCCAGAAGATTTTCCCTTGTAACATCCTATCGTTGTAGAGCTGCCCCTTACCTATTCGTAAGTACGATTGAGATCCCGAAGAAAGGATGACAAATTGATCATGGTGACTTGAAGCAGTGAAATGAAGACATCAACGAAAGGGATCAACCTCTTCGAAAGGGCAGCCAAAACCTAGAAGACTCGTTAGGTTTTTGGCTACCAACACCTTCGCCCCTTACTCCACCGCTTAAATCTCGGGACGAGATTTATTGTAGTGGAGGAGAATTGTGACGCCCGGATAATCAAGCTACAGTAAACCTCTGCTAATGATGCTAGGTCACCTCGGTTACTGTTGGTAATCTCGGGATTCAGAATCGTTTCGGAATTCAAATTTAAAATAAAGTTAAACTAGAAAAGTCTTCAAAAGACAAAACAAAAAAAGTTCAAACGGTGAAAAATAAATCATAAGTGATTATTGTAGAGAAACCACATTTTTATAAAATGTTTAACTGCTCTAAAATAATTAAAACAGTAGGTAAAACAATTAACTAAATGTCACTTGTATTTTATAAAATACTAAACTATATTATTTGGGGGTTAAACCTTTTGTAGCAGAGGTATAATTAGTGATACTATTATAGGTACAACTTTTATGTTTTATGAAACTAAAAGAAACCAAAATAGTAAAAGGAAAGATAAGAAAAAGGAAAATAAAAACAAAAGACAAAAGAAATTAAAGGCCCCCCCCCCTACGCTGGGCCAACCTGCCCAGCTAGCCAGCCGGCCGGCCCAGCCGGCCACCTTGACCCTGGCCTATTAGGCCACTCACCCCCCACTCCACCGACACCCCCACTCCTCTCCCGCAAAATATCCCCTCCCCTCCTCTCTCCCGATCTGGATCGGGATCGAGAGGAGGCCACCGAAGCGCCTCGCCGTCGCTGTTGGCCACCGCCGCCCGGAGCGCCTCTTCCTCGCGGCCTGCTTCGCCCTCCCCCACCGGACTGCCTCCCACTCCGCCCGTCGTCCCCGTCCTCCTCAAGCTCGAGCCCGCTGCCATTTTCCCCACGAACGCCGGTGACGCTCCGGCCTCTCCCTCTCTCTATCTCCGTCCGTGACTGCGCCCGACCACCAACCCTTACGCGCTCGCCATCCTCACTCCGCGGCCCCGCCCCTTGCCCGCTCCGCAGCGACCACTGCCTGCTGTTGCTCCCTGCCGTAGCCACCTCCGCCATCGCGACCGTCCCCCCCTCTCGCTCGCCTCTCCCTCGCCGCGCATCGCTCGCGCGCGCGTACCGCGCCACTCCTGCCCCCTCCTGCACATGCCCCGCTCGCCTCCCTGCTGGACCCCGCCATCGCCGCGACCAGCGCACCGGGGCCGCGCCCATCTGGCTTGGCCAAGGCCAGTCCCTCTCCACGCGGGACCGCACACGCCGCCTGCAGGCCGTCCCGGCCACTGGCTTCGCCCTGCCGTGCTCCCTACGGGCAGGCGCCCGCTCCTGGCGCCCCTTGGCCCGAACCGATATGGCCTTTGGGCCACTGACATGGGGCCCCCCACCACCAGAACGTTAAAAAAAAGAAAGAAAAAGAATAACAAAAAATATAATAATTAAAATATTAATTAATTAATTAATTTAAGAATTAATTAACTTAATTAATCTGGATTAGATTAACCTAATCGTTTAGTTAAAACAAATTAACCATGTTTAATTAACCTGAGACTATGACAAACGGGCCCCATCTACTAACTAATCTGTTAAAGCAAAATGTCCCTATGACAGGTGGGACCGCCCCTTTTACTATTTCTGTGGATAAGATTGAACACACCTTTCAATGACATGTGGGCCCATTATGTCAGTTGGACCAGTCAACCCTCTCATCTTTGAGTGTTGACTCCTGACTTGGTAGTCAATAGGGCCCCACATCTCATACACATGCACACGTTGATGGGTACACTGCTGTGTACCCATAACAATTTATCTGTTTATTAATTCGAATTAAATTAAATTCAGAAATTCTAGAAAATGTTTAGAACTTAGAAAATTAATAGTAAACAAACCGTAACTCGGATGAAAAAGTTTTATATATGAAAGTTTCTCAGAACGACGAGACGAATCCGGAAACGCAGCCCGTTCACCCGCCACGCATCCCTAGGATAGCGAACACGCAACTTTCCCCCTCCGTTTCATCTGTCCGAAAACGCGGAACACTGGGGATACTTTCCCGGATGTTTCCCCCCTTCACCGGTATCACCTCATACCGCGATAGGGCACCCCTAGTACCGATACTTGTCATGTCATGCATCGCTATGCATCTGTTTGCATTATATTCATTGTTTCTTCCCCCCTCTTCTTCCGCTAGACACCGAGACCGACGCCGCTGCTACCCAGTACGACTACGGAGTTGACGACCCCTCTCTCTTGCCAGAGCAACCAGGCAAGCCCCCCGTTTGATCACCAGATATCGCCTACTCTTCTCTATACTGCTTGCATTAGAGTAGTGTAGCGTGTTACTGCTTTCCGTTATTCCTATCCTGATGCATAGCCTATCCTTGCTACTACTGTTGATACCATTACCTGCTATCCTACTGCTTAGTATAGGATGCTAGTGTTCCATCAGTGGCCTTACACTCTTGTCCGTCTGCCATGCTATACTACTGGGCCGTGATCACTTCGGGAGGTGATCACGGGCACATACAATATACTTTACACAGTTATATTACCTGTGATACTGTTCGGAGATGGGGGCTGAAGGGGCAGGTGGCTCCATCCCAGTAGAGGTGGGCCTGGGTTCCCGACGGCCCCCGACGGTTACTTTGAGGCGGAGCGACAGGGCAGGTTGAGACCACCTAGGAGAGAGGTGGGCCTGGCCCTGGTCGATGTTCGCGGATACTTAACACGTTTAACGAGATCTTGGTATTTGATCTAAGTCTGGCTACTGGCCTATACGCACTAACCATCTACACGGGGACAGTTATGGGCACTCGACGTCGTGGTATCAGCCGAAGCACTTCGTGACGCCAGCGACTGAGCGGCGCGTGCCGGGTTGGACCACGTAACGTGACTTCCTTTGTAATGGAGGTTGCTAGGTCTGCTCTACGGCCGCGTACGCAACGTGCAGGTGTGCTATGGGCAATGGGCCCAGACCCCTATGCGCTTAGGTTTAGACCGGCGTGCTGGCCTCTCTGTTGTGCCTAGGTAGGGCTGTGACGTGTTGATCTTCCGAGGCCGGGCATGACCCAGAAAAGTGTGTCCGGCCAAATGGGATCGAGCGTGTTGGGTTATGTGGTGCACCCCTGCAGGGAAGTTAATCTATTCGAATAGCCGTGATCTTCGGTAAGAGGACGACTTGGAGTTGTACCTTGACCTTATGACAACTAGAACCGGATACTTAATAAAACACACCCTTCCAAGTGCCAGATACGACCGGTGATCGCTCTCTCACAGGGCGACGAGGGGAGGATCATCGGTCAGGATTATGCTACATGATGATACTTGGAGGACTTCAGTCTACTCTCTTCTACATGTTGCAAGACGGAGGCTGCCAGAAGCGTAGCCTTCGAAAGGACTAGCTATCCCCCTCTTATTCTGGCATTCTGCAGTTCAGTCCACATATGATAGCCTTATTCCAGTTGACACCAATGCATACATATGTAGTGTAGCTCCTTGCTTGCGAGTACTTTGGATGAGTACTCACGGTTGCTTTCTCCCTCTTTTCCCCCTATCCCTTCTACCTGGTTGTTGCAACCAAATGTTGGAGCCCAGGAGCCAGACGCCACCTTCGACGACGACTCCTACTACACTGGAGGTGCCTACTACTACGTGATGCCCGCTGATGACGACCAGGAGTAGTTAGTAGGATCCCAGGCAGGAGGCCTGCGCCTCTTTCGATCTGTATCCTAGTTTGTGCTAGCCTTCTTAAGGCAAACTTGTTTAACTTATGTCTGTACTCAGATATTGTTGCTTTCGCTGACTCGTCTATGATCGAGCTCTTGTATTCGAGCCCTTGAGGCCCCTGGCTTGTAATATGATGCTTGTATGACTTATTTTATTTGTATAGTTGTGTTGTGATATCTTCCTGTGAGTCCTTGATCTTGATCGTACACGTTTGCGTGTATGATTAGTGTACGATTAAATCGGGGGCTTCACAAAAGTGCACAAACCTCTCCAGAGTGTACAAACTAATCATGGTTACCCATGTCCCCGGTTATGGACATCTTGAGTATCTGGTTCTCGGATTATCCTATTGATCTCATCACTCTAAATTAATTTGTTGGGTTGTTAATTACTGTTTAATCGGGATTGAGATGGGGTTACCATTCTCAATGTTTATCAACAACCATGATAGTTAAACAAAATATATTCCTTTGTTGTAGGAAAAATTGGCTTTTCGCAAAAACATTATAACCATAGAGCCTCCACCACCCATATATGCATGTAGTGATAGCATTTACTTGTTCATTGCTCTATTGTGTTATCTTGCTAGCATATTCCATGTGCTGACCCATTTCGGGCTGCAACATATCATGTTGTAGACTTTTCAGACGAAGAGTAAGGTGCGCTAGGTCGTTTATCGTGCACTCAGCTATGCCGTTGGAGTTGATGGACTCGCTTTATCTTCCAAGGCTTCCACTGTTATCATATTTAGATGGCCTTAAGCCATATTATTGTATTAAGTTCTCTCCTGAGACTATCGATGTAATAAGTGTGTGATTGTGACTATAAATCCTTTGAAGTACTGTGTGTGTCAGCATTACCGATCGAGGGATGACACTTATGCACAGAGATTTGACTGTTTGAGGTCAGATCGCTACAAGGGTTCGCTATGGCGGCACCAGCGGAGAAGATTTCCATTAACAGCGATGGAAACCAGCGGCGGGAGATCATTGGCAGCGAGAAGATGATCCGGAGACCCGAGGAGGCAGAGCAGGACACACGTGCGGGCTGAGGAGTTTGAAGAAATTTCAAAAATCTCACCCGTGGGTATATATATCCCGACCCTATCGGTGGGACCGAGTGGAACACCTCGGTGGCACCGAGATGCAGAATCGCAAGCGGTTACTGCAACTCGGGTTAACCGAAATGTTCAAATCAGTTGCACCGAGGTGGAAAACCTAGATCGACTTAGGGAACTCGGTGTGACCGAAGTGGATGACTTGGTCATACCGAAATGCACAAAGAGGTTTTGGAAGTTTAAGTCTGTGACGAATCAGGGACTCCGAGTGCTCCTCACACAGAGTGGTTTGAATCTGACTTGATCAAACTTTGTGATGTAGCATGAATAGAGTTTGAGACGAGAAAGGCATAGAGAGCTAGAGGGGGTTCTTAGGCATTCTTGTCCATCCACTTGGCAAAAGAGAAAAATGCCAAAAAATCAAAACAATAAGTTGATGTCCTCGAATGAGTAAAATATGCAACCGACATGCTCACACAATAAAATGGCAAATGAAATATATGGCAAAGCATGCACAAACACTCTAGCATCTATCAAGCAATTGGCAATGACTAGGTCATCTATATATGAGTATATTGACTGACGAGTCAAATGAGAACATTTGATCGTAGGTCATACTCATCGATTAAGCACAAGTGGGGTTGCCACTTTTACATAAAGCATTGTTGTGTTCACACCATTAGAGTTGCTTTAGCTCAATTAATTAGAGTAAAGCTCCCTCTAGATGTGATACCCCCCTGAGAGGGATGAAATAACGTTGGGTTTTGTCGATGATGACTTCATGTAGGTGTTGGAGATGTAGATGCTCAATGTTGATGTGGATCATTTGGAGCAATCCATTGGAGTGAGTTGCACTTTCAATACCTACACGGATTAGTCCCACAAGGAACAAACAAGGATATCCATACATTAGAGTGATGTTCACATAAGATGATGTCCATGAAAGCATTACGTTACCTTGTCCCTTGTCTTACTAACAAGAGGGTCTGTGACTCCTTGAACTATTGCAAGATATGGAAGTTGTTTGCACATGTCCTTGCCAAAAGATATGAGTGAAGTATGTTGGCAGAATCACCCTCAAGAACTCTCTAGTTATTTTTCTTCGGGATCCACATCATCTTGATGGGAATCCTTAGAGTTGTAGTAGTACTTGATGAAGTGGAACTTGATGTAGTCTTGGGAACCCACTTGACCAAGGCCTTGGGAGCTTCTTCAAATGCATCAATCTCCTCTTGAAGCTTGTCCTTGCCTTTTTGCTTGTAGTCTTATGGTAGAAGATCATCTTGAGCTTGTGTTCCTTAGAAAGAAGTAGGATCATACTTCTCTTGTTGAGGAACAAACTTTGTCTTGGGGTATTGATCTTCTTCCCACTCAACTCCATTGTCTTTGAACCTTAGTTTAAAACCAATTCCTTGATTCTTCTGGTGTCTTCCTTGCTTGTGTACAATTTCCTCAAATTGCTTACTTTCGGCAAGGCTCTTGTGAACACCTTTCTCTATAATTCCCTTCAATAAGCTATTTTCATGCTCAAGTGTAACTTGGCTAAGAGAATCATTAGTGGAATCAAGAGAACTACTTGAAGCAACAATATTGGATTTAGCATGATTATTGTTACTACTAGAAGAAGAATATTTCTTACTCTTGTTGCTAGATTTAACTTGTGGCATGTAAGTAGACAAGAGTAAATGATTGACAATGTATGAAGAACTTTTCTTGCAAAGATCGTCATTTATCGCTTTTGAGAACGCATGGTGTTGCTCAAGGTTGAGCTTTTCAAAGCGTATCTTTTCAAGAGTCTTTAAAAGCTCTCGATGATTTTCCAAGGTAGTTTCATGAGCTAACTTAAGAGTGTTTAGTTCTTTAGTTAGACGCTCAATCCCCTTCTTATCATCGTCATTCGTTTTATCTTGATTAGCATGATTAATAGCAAGTTCATCATAGTTTTCATCACTAGAAGTGTCAACAAGTAAATCATCATCACGTAGCAAATCATCTTCATCACTATTAAAATCAACATACTCGGGGTGTGATACCTTTGGGCCTTTAGAGATGAAGCATCTTCCAATTCATTCATTTGGTGACTCAAATATGTCGTAGGAGTTGGTTGACACAAGTGCTAGACCGAAAAACCTTCATCTCGAGTATATTCGGGGTCGGAGTGATAACTTCTCCCAGAGTGATTGTCGGAGTCGGAGTCGGATACCCATTCACCAACATGAGCTTGATGTATTCGTTTTGTGTAGCTCCTTGATGATTTGTCCTTCCTTTCCAAACCCTTGCTTCTCTATGATGTTCTTCGTTCATAACGGTCATCTCTACTCCTTCTTTCTCTTGGTGGTGATTCTTCTCTTCTACTTCTTCTTTTGGGAGAATCTTCTCTTCTTTTGTAGGGAGCCGTACACTCATTGGAGTAGTGTCCGGGTCTTCCACAATTGTAGCAATTATGTTCACGACTAGCTGTAACATAGTCGAGGTTGAATCTAAAGGATCTACTGCTGGATAAATACCCTCAAAGATCTTTTGTCATTGTAGGACCTTGACTAGGAAATTCTTTCCTTGCTTCTACTCTTGTAGAACTTGTTGAAGTTCTTCACCATTAGGCTCAATTCTTCATTGAAGGCTTGTTTCTCACTTGATGATGTGGGAGCATCACATGAGGCTTTGTAAGCACCAGTTGACTTGTTGTGAAGCTCGTCCTTATCCTTAAGTGACATCTGATGAGCAACAATTCTTTCAATGACTTCTGTTGTCTTGAGATCTTTGTAATTGGGCATCATTTGAATCAATGTGCACACGGTATCATATTTTCCATCCAAGGCTCTTAGGATCTTCTTGATGATGAATCTAACGGTCATCTCTTCACTTCCTAAGCCGGCAATCTCATTTGTGATGAGAGCAACCCTAGAGTACATTTCAGCGACACCTTCACCATCCTTCATTTTGAACTTGTCAAGTTGACTTTGAAGCACATCCAATTTGGATTCCTTAACGGAGTCGATACCTTTGTGCATATTAATCAAAGTATCCCAAATTTCCTTTGCATTCTCAAGATGGTTGATTTTGTTGAATTCTTCGGGGCACAATCCGTTGAAGAGAATATCACAATCTTGGGCATTGTATTGCAGCATCTTCAACTCTTCCGCGGTAGCTTCACGGTACGGTTCTCTCCCATCAAAGAATTCACCTTGCAAGCCAATACACACAATATCCCAAATGACGGGGTTATGTCCAAGAATATGCATTTTCATCTTATGCTTCCAACTAGCAAAATTAGTAGCATCATAGTAAGGACCTCTACGGTGGTAATTTCCCTCGCTAGACGCCATACTCTCCTAGGTTGTGAAGCCAAGGCTATGATCACCAAAAGCTATGGAAATCAAGGCAAATGGAGACCAAAGCTCTGATACCACTTGTAGGATCGAAAGTATGTCTAGAGGAGGGTGATTAGACTACTTGACAAAATGAAAATCTAGCCTTTTGATATGTCTCCATCGTATTTACTTTTCCAAACACTTTTGTCCTTGTTTTGGACTCTAACTTGCATGATTTGAATGGAACTAACCTGGTCTGACGCTGTTTTCAGCAGAATTGCCATGGTGTTATTTTTGTGCAGAAATAAAAGTTCTTGGAATGACCTGAAAATCAACGGAGATTATTTTTGGAATATATAAAAAATACTGGCAAAAGAATCAAGGCCAGGGGGCCACACCCTGTCCACGAGGGTGGGGGCGCGCCCCCTGCCTCGTGGGCCCCTGGTGCTCCTCCGACCTCAACTCCAACTCTATATATTCGTGTTTAGGGAGAAAAAAACCAGAGAGAAGGATTCATCGTGTTTTACGATACGGAGCCGCCGCGAAGCCCTAATCTCTCCCAGGAGGGCTGATCTCGAGTCCGTTCGGGGCTCCAAAGAGGGGAATCCGTCGACATCGTCATCATCAACCTTCCTCCATCACCAATTTCATGATGCTCACCGCCATGCGTGAGTAATTCCATCGTAGGCTTGCTGGACGGTGATGGGTTGGATGAGATTTATCATGTAATCGAGTTAGTTTTGTTAGGGTTTGATCCCTAGTATCCACTATGTTCTGAGATTGATGTTGCTATGACATTGCTAAACTTAATGCTTGTCACTAGGGCACGAGTGCCATGATTTCAGATCTGAACCTATTATGTTTTCATGAATATATGTGAGTTCTTGATCCTATCTTGCAAGTCTATAGTCACCTATTATGTGTTATGATCTGTTAACCCCAAAGTGACAATAATTGGGATACTTAAGGGTGATGACCGTAGTTTGAGGAGTTCATGTATTCACTAATTGTTAATGTTTTGGTCCCGTACTCTATTAAAAGGAGGCCTTAATATCCCTTAGTTTCCAATAGGACCCCGCTGCCACAGGAGGGTAGGACAAAAGATGTCATGCAAGTTCTTTTCCATAAGCACGTATGACTATATTCGGAATACGTGCCTACATTACATTGATGAACTGGAGCTAGTTCTGTGTCACCCTATGTTATAACAATTGCATGAGGAATCACATCCGACATAATTATCCATCACTGATCCATTGCCTACAAGCTTTTCATATATTGTTCTTCACTTATTTACTTTTCTGTTGCTATTGTTACAATCACTATAAAACCAAAACTATTACTTTTGCCACCGTTACCACTACTATCATATTACTTTGCTACTAAATACTTTGCTGCAGATATTAAGTTTCCAGGTGTGGTTGAATTGACAACTCAGCTGCTAAAACTTGCGAATATTCTTTGGCTCCCCTTCTGTCGAATCAATAAATTTGGGTTTAATACTCTACCCTTGAAAACTGTTGCGATCCCCTATACTTGTGGGTTATCAAGACTATTTTTTGGCGCCGTTGCCAGGGAGCATAGCTCTATTCTTTGAGTGACTTGGGATTTCTATCTGCTGGTCACTATGAAGAACTTGAAAGATGAAACAACCAAGATTTTTCCCTCAACTACAAGGGGAGGTAAGGAACTACCATCTAGCTCTGCACTTGATTCACCTTCTATTTTGAGTAAACTCGTGACACCCACTCCTGTTATTCATTCTGATATGTCGCATGTTATTGATGATGCCACTTCTGCTTTGCATGATACTTATGATGAAACTACTTCTATGCTTGATAATACTATGCCACTAGGTGAATTTCTTGATGAACAACTTGCTAGGGTCAGAGAGAATGAAATTATTGAAACTGATAATATTGATGAAAGTGATGATGAAGATTCTCCCCATAGATATGAATTGCCTGTTGTGCCTGAGGGTTACATTATGGATGAACAAATTGCTAGAGACTTCTTAGCTTGCAATGATTGATCTGATCTTCAGAAATTATTAGCTAAGCTTAAAGAAAAATCCTTGAATGCTAGAATGAAATATGACCCTGCTTTTGCTACTTCACCTATCTTTATCTCCGATAAGGATTATGATTTCTCTGTCGATCCTGAGTTAATTACTTTGGTTGAATCTGATCCTTTTTACAGCTATGAATCTGAAACTGGTGTGGCACATCTTACTAAATTAAATTATATAGCCACCCTGTTCACTAATGATGAGAAAACTCGCTATTACTTTATCCTAAGTTGTTTCCGTTTTCATTAAAGGGTGATGCTAAAACATGGTTTAATTCTCTTGATCTTGGTTCTGCGCGTAGTCCCTAGGATATGATTTATTACTTCTCTATTAAATATTTCCCCGCTCATAAGAAACAAGCTGCTTTAAGGGAAATATATAATTTTGTGCAAATTGAAGAAGAGAGTCTCCCACAAGCTTGGGGGAGGCTTCTCCAATTACTTAATACTTTGCCTGATCATCCTCTCAAGAAAAATGAAATACTTGAAATCTTTTATAATGGACTAACCGATGCTTCCAGAGACCACTTGGATAGTTGTGCTGGTTGTGTTTTTAGGGAAAGAACTATTGATCAAGATGAATTGCTATTGAATAATATGTTGAGTAATGAAAATGCTTGGACACTTCCTGAACTAACTCCTAAGCCAACTCCGAAGAAAAGGGGTATTCTATTTCTCAGTCCTGAAGATATGCCAGAGGCAAAGAAATATATGAAAGAAAAAGGTATTAAAAATGAAGATGTTAAGAATTTACCACCTATTGAAGAAATACATGGTCTTGATAACCCGACACAGGTAGTAAAGGTAAATTATCTCTATAGATTTGATGAAGGTGATATCCCTCGTTATAAGTCTGCTAGCCAATGCTTAGACGAGTTTGATAATTTTATTGTTAACAAGAAAACTTCAATGCTTATGTTGGTAGACAATTGAAACATAATGCTCGTATGCTTGAACACTTGAGTGATTATATGTCTAGAGTTAAAGGTGAACTTAAACTTATTAGTAAACATGCTTCTATGGTTACCACTCAAGTAGAACAAGTACTTAAGGCTAAGAATGATTTGCTCAGTGAATTAAATAATAAGAAAAATGATAATGTTGTTAGAGTTATGACTAGAGGGGGTAAAATGACTCAGGAACCTTTGTATCCCGAGGGCCACCCCAAGAGAATTGAGCAAGATTCTCAGAGAATTAATGTTGATGCACCTAGTTCTTCTGAGAAGAAGAAGAAGAAGAAAAATGATAGGACTTTGCATGCTTCTAGTGAACCTGTTGTAGACACACCCGAGAGTCCCGATGATATTTCTATTTCTGATGCTGAAACACAATCTGGTAAGGAACATGAACCTAGTGAGAATGTTAATGATGATGTTCATGTTGATGCTCAACCTAGCAATGACAATGATGTAGAGATTGAACCTGATGTTGATCATGATAACCCACATTCAAAGAATCAACGTTATGATAAGAGAGACTTTGTTGCTAGGAAGCACGGTAAAGAAAGAGAACCATGGGTTCATAAACCCATGCCTTTTCCTCATAGACCATCCAAGAAAAAGGATGATGAGGATTTTGAACGCTTTGCTGAAATGATTAGACCTATCTTTTTTGCATATGCATTTAACTGATATGCTTAAAATGAATCCTTATGCTAAGTATATGAAAGATATTGTTACTAATAAAAGAAAGATACTGGAAGCTGAAATTAACACCATGCTTGCTAATTACACTTTTCAGGGTGGAATACCAAAGAAACTTGGAGATCCAGGAGTACCATGCTCCATCAAAAGGAACTATGTTAAAACTGCTTTATGTGATCTTGGAGCCGGTGTTAGTGTTATGCCTCTCTTTTATATCGTAGACTCGATTTGAATAAGTTGACACCTACTGAAATATCTTTGCAAATGGCTGATAAATCAACTGCTATACCTGTCGGTATTTGCGAGGATGTGCCTGTTGTGGTGTCAAATGTTACTATTTTAATGGACTTTGTTATTCTTGATATTCCCAAGGACGATAGTATGTTGATTATCCTTGGTAGACCCTTCTTGAATACTGCAGGGGCTGTTATTGATTGCAACAAAGGCAATGTCACTTTTCATGTTAATGGTAATGAGCATACGGTACACTTTTCGAGGAAACAACCTCAAGTCCACAGTATCAATTCTATTGGAAAAATTTCAACAATCACTATTGGAGGTTTTGAATATCCTCTTCCTACTGTCAAGAAGAAATATAATATTCTTATTATTGGGGACGTGCATATACCCATTGAGGTAACATAGTGTTATTCGAAATTTCTCCGGTTTCATGCGATTCAGAATGAGTTTGTTAGCAAGACTTGATCAACCTTTTTAGTGGATTGCTTTTGCTGAGCATGAGATGGTTGAAGTTAGAAAGCACAACCTTCTGTACCCTCTTTCAACTTTCTGTTATGTAGTTTAAATAAAGTAAAAATAGTATTTTCTGTCTATTTTTGAATTATCCTGAAAATAAAATACCAAGAAAATAAAAGTTCTCCAAATGCCCTGAAAATGAAATATGATTTTTTCCAGAATATTTAAGAATTATTGGCACTGAGAACACACCAGGGGACCCACCATGTGCCCACGAGGGTGGAGGGCGCGCCGACCCCCTGGGTGCGCCCCCTACCTCGTGGACCCCACGTGGGTCCCCTCCACTTATCCTTGCACCCATACACTTCGTCTACCTCCAGAAAAAAAATCCTCCACTAGATCAAACCCGAGTTCTAGCATATCTTGCTGCCATTTTCGATCTCCTTGCTCAAAGCTCCATTCACAAAACTGCTTTGGGGGATTGTTCTTTGGTATGTGACTCCTCCAATGGTCCAATTAGTTTTTGTCCTAGTGCTTTATTTATTGCCAATTTTTGCTGCTTAGGTGACCCTGTTCTTGAGCTTGCATGTCAAATTTATATGGTCAAAAGTAGTTTTAATGTATGATATAGCCTTGGGCACTTGTAGGCGTAGATGCTACCAATTTTGTTGAGTTTGGTTCAATTTTATTTTGAGGCACTAAAAATTTCAGAATTTTTCAGAGGAAGAAATATGTTTAGGAAAATGTACCAAGGTGGTTCCTCAAGGAAGCAAGGCCCAAGGCCCGTAATACGCGAGCTGGACAATGAACTACCAAGGGAGGCTCAAGTGCGGCATTGTGAATGGACGTCAGAGGATTTCATGGTTCAGGCAGGCATCAAGGAAGAATTTGACGAATATGTGCGTAACGCTGATCTTGAGAGCTTCGAGGCAGATAAGTGCCGACAATACCTCTATTTAACTAATTCATTTGTGAGAAGGTTAAAATTTATATCCTCGCGCAATTCTCACAATGTCCTATTTGATCTTTATGACAAATCTTATACCATGGACTTAGAAGATTTTAATACTTCTTGTAAACTCCCGCAGTGGGGTAGTGCTAGAGAACCTCACAAATCTGAATTTAAAGAATTTCTTGCTAGTATCACTGTGGGGGAATCTAGAGAAATAATACAAGCTACCATAGAGAGCATTCATTTTCCTGCCATATCTAATTTTGCTCTCTTCATGGGTAGATGCATTGACGGTAAAGACGAGTCATGTCATATGTGTGTTTCGGATCATAGTGTTCTCAAGAGTGCTGTATTAGGAGATAGACAATATAACTTGGGGGACATTGTTGCACGTAGGTTGCATAATAACAATATTAATGGAGATTTGTTCGGTGGAATTTACGCAACTGATTTAGCTAATTTTCTTGAGGTACCCATGCGTGGATATGATATTGAGTTGCCTCCTGCTTATCTAAATTATAATGCTATAGTTCGTCATCCGTTTTTTGAGAGGAGCGATCAGTTCCTCCAGTACCGGCTAATCTTTGACAGACGGTGCACCGTCCATGTTGCTCTCCCTGCTCCTGCTTTCTTTGATTTTCAGATAAAAGGGAGATATGTTATAACCAAGGAGGAGGCGAGCGAGTACGAGAGGATGATAGAGGCGAAGATGTCCCGGTGTTTAGATGAGATATATATCGCTTTCTGTGGGAGTCGACTTTGACGATCCGACTAGGAACGTGCGAAGACGTCGCGCCTTAGCAATCGCTAAACCAACTTACGACGGTTATTGACCATGCCAGAGCACAATCAACCTCACCATGAGGGTCTATTTCCTACGAGAAAACGAAGAACAAGCAAGAAACTGAGATTGCAATCTGGATATTGCGAATTAAAGAGGAAAGCTTTATTAATGAAGGTGGGGTTCTGTGACGTCTTGGTCTGGTCGTTGGACACAAAGGAAGTACGTGAAGCTGCAGCTATGGCGAACTTTTAATCTAAACAAAACCCAAAGTCTAAATGACGCCCTAAGGGATATATATATGGAGGAAGAGGGGCGGGGGATTTCGTGGCCCTTGGAGGAGGGGTCCGAAACCCTAACTCTTGTTTCCCCACACATACGGACTCTAAAAACAGCCTATACTTAAGTATTTCGAAAATACATGGGCCTGTCCCAATAATAAGGTGACGCAACACCTAGAATAGCCTCTGGACGAAATTTATGAAGTGGCATCTTGTATATTTCGTCCAAGTCTTCACGCACTCCTTATGGTGGCTTCAAATTCCTGAAATCATCACTTGTAACTCCGTTCTTGATCCCCTTGCGCATGCCATCATCTCCATGCTTGGTCTTGCTCCAGTGTTCATCCCTCTTATCCATGCCAGGCCCTTCATTTGTAAGCAAAACAAATGTATCCAATTTAGGCAGCATCATATTCTCATAAACATTAGAATCATTACCAAGAAGCGAAAGTACCTAATAATTTAATTGGCGTGCGCGAGCTCCAGTAATTGGTCCAATATGTATAGCAGCAGGGCTGTGGGTGTAACAGTGGTATTGATGTCCTGGTCATCCTCCCCTTCTTGAAATGAAGTCGTCCTCGACGAAAGCTCATCTTCCTCACCCAAATAAGGCTTCAAATCTGCAATGTTAAAAGTGGGACTAACCCCAAAATCTGCAGGCAGCTCAAGTTTATATGCATTATCATTTATTTTCTCTAACACCTTAAAAGGAGCATCAGCACGTGGCATTAGCTTTGATTTGCGCAAATTAGGAAATCTATCCTTACGCAAATGTAACCAAACAAGATCTCCAGGTTCACACACAACATGTTTTCTACCCTTATCTCCAGCAAGTTTATATTTAGCATTCATATGCTCAATGTTTTCCCTAGTTAACTCATGCATTTTTAAAATCAATTCAGCACGTTCTTTAGCATCAAAATTAACCTTCTCCGAAGATGCAAGAGGCAACAAATAATAGGTGCACGAGGTAGGAAACCATACACAATTTCAAAAGGGAACATCTTAGTATTAGAATGCAATGAACGATTATAAGCAAATTCAATATGAGGCAAGAATTCTTCCCACATTTTCTTATTATTCTTCGAAACAGCCCTAAGCATAGTAGACAAAGTTCTATTGACTACTTCAGTTTGTGCATCAGTTTTAGGGTGACAAATTGTACTAAAAAGTAGTTTAGTCCCCAACTTAGCCCATAAACATCTCCAAAAGTGGCTAAGAAATTTAGTATCATGATCTGAAACAATAGTATTTGGCACACCATGCAAGCGAATAATTTCACGAAAGAACAAATCAGCAACATTAACATCATCATCGCTTTTATGACATGGTATAAAGTGTGCCATTTTCGAGAACCTATCCACGACAACAAATATGCTATCCCTCCCCTTCTTTGTTTGAGGTAAACCTAAAACAAAGTCCATAGATATATCCTCCAAAGGAACACTAGGTACAGACAAAGGCATATATAAACCATGAGGATTGAGTCGTGAGTTAGCTTTTTGACATGTAGTGCAGCAAGCAACAAAACACTCAACATCCCGTATCATCTTTGCCCAAAAGAAATGTGTAGCAAGTATATCCTCCATCTTCTTTACGCCAAAGTGTCCCATTAGTCCTCCTCCATGTGCCTCCTGCAACAACAAAAGACGAACAGAGCTAGCTGGAATGCATAGCTTGTTAGCACGAAACACAAATCCATCATTAAGAACGAACTTGTTCCAAGTTCTCCCTTCCTTATAATTCTGCAATACATCTTTAAATTCGACATCATTGATCTTTGATGGTCTCCAAACCAAATATTTTTAAGTCAAGTTGTGAAAGCATAGTATAACGACGAGACAATGCATTAGCAATAACATTTTCTTTACCCTTCTTGTGTTTAATGACATAAGGGAAAGTCTCAATGAATTCAATCCATTTAGTATGTCTACGGTTCAGTTTTGCTTGACTTTTAATGTGTTTCAAATATTCATGATCAGAATGTATAACAAATTCCTTGGGCCATAAATAATGTTGCCATGTTTGTAAGGTCCGAACAAGAGCATATAATTCTCTATCATAAGTAGAATAGTTCAGACTAGGCCCACTCAATTTTTCAGAAAAGTATGCAACAGGTTTGCCATCTTGTAATAACACACCTCCTAATCCAATTCCACTAGCATCACATTCAAGCTCAAAAGTCTTATTAAAATCAGGAAGTTGGAGTAAAGGAGCATGTGTCAACTTATCTTTCAATACCATGAAGGCTTCTTCCTGTGCGGTACCCCAAACAAAAGGCACATCCTTCTTTGTAAGCTCGTTGAGAAGTGCATCAATGGTGCTGTAATCTCTCCCAAAACGCCTATAGAAGCCAGCGAGGCCAAGGAAACTCCTCACTTGTGTGACCGTTTTGGGCTGCGGCCAATTCTCAATAGCTTCGATCTTGGCTTTATCAACTTCAATTCCCTGTGGAGTAACAACATAGCCAAGAAAAGATAATCAGTCCCTGCAAAAGGTGCCCTTTCCAAGGTTACCAAACAAATGTGCATCATGTAGAGCAATAAAAACAGCATGTAAATGTTCCAAATGTTCCTCCAAAGATTTGCTATAAATCAATATGTCATCAAAGTAAACTACCACAAATCGTCCAATGAAAGCACGTAAAACTTCCTTCACTAATCTCATGAAAGTACTAGGTGCATTAGTTAACCCAAAAGGCATGACTAACCACTCATATAATCCAAACTTAGTTTTAAATGTTGTTTTCCATTCATCTCCCAATTTCATACGAATTTGATGGTATCCATTACGCAAATCAACTTTGGAGAATATTCTAGAGCCACTCAATTCATCAAGCATATCATCTAGCGTAGGAATAGGATGAAGATAACGAATAGTAATATTATTAATGCCTCTACAATCAACGCACATACGTGACGTACCATCCTTTTTCGGCACTAAAATGATAGGAACAACACAAGGACTAAGTGATTCGCGTATATAACCTTTGTCGAGCAGTTCTTGTACTTGACGCATAATCTCCTTCGTCTCCTCTTGATTGGTACGGTATGGTGCACGGTTGGGTACTGATGCACCGGGAATTAAGTCAATTTGATGATCAATCCCTCGAATAGGTGGTAATCCCGGTGGCACGTCTTGTGGAAAGACGTCAGCGAACTCCTGCAAAGTGTTAGTGACAGCAGGAGGCAAAGAGGAAGGCACGTCCTCGAATGAAAATAATGCCTCTTTCCACACAAAGCATAGCAAACAGATTTGCTAAAATCTAGATCATCAATATCAGATTTGGTGGCAAGTAAACATGCACTTTTCAATTTAATTTCAGAAGCAACACTAGATGGTTTATTATTAGGCTTCATTTGTTGCTCAAATTCTTTTGCCACAATCTGATTTTCACTCTTATTTTCTCCTGTTTTTATTTATTAGCTCTATTAATATCATCTTTCAAAATGGAATCAGGAGTCATAGGAAGCAAAGTAATATTTTTATCCTTATGAACAAGAGTATACTGATTGTTTCTACCATGGTGTACATAATTTTTATCAAATTGCCATGGTCTACCAAGTAATAAGGAACATGCTTGCATAGGTACCACATCACAATCAACATAATCAGCATATATAGATATACTAAAATGCACACGAACAATACGTGTTACCTTAACCTTGTCACTATGGTTGAACCATTGGATGTAGTAAGGATGTGGATGTGGTATTGTGGTGAGAGATAGCTTCTCCACCATCTCCATGCTAGCCAAGTTATTGCAGCTCCCTCCATCTATGATGACGCGAACAGAACGTTCCTTCACAACTCCCTTTGTATGGAACAAATTATGTCACTGATTTTGCTCGGCTTGTGTAACCTGCACACTCAAAACACGTTGAGCAACTAAACATTCATACCTGTCAGCATCTTCAGCAGACATTTATTGCATCTCTTGATCAGAATCATCACCATCGTGTTCTTCATGTGTAATAAGAGCCAAAGTCTCCTCATCATAGTCATTAGCAGACTCATACCCACCATCCTTAGTAGGAATAATCACAAGCTGAGATTTGCATTCTCTCACAAAATATCCTCTTCCCTTACAACGACGACAAATAATATCATTTGTGTGCCCTGTTGATGCCATGGAAGAAGAAGAGCGTTGTACAGGCCCGACGTGTGTGCTCTTGGTAAATAGTGGTGGTTGTGCCTACTTTCTTATATCACGACTGGAGGTGGCAGCTGATTGAGGTGCCGGTGCAGTAGAATGTGTGGAAGTAGAGGATGCACGCGGTGTCCATGAGGAATGTCGACCTATAGAATAGTGGTGGTTGTGCCTGCTTTCTTGTATCATGGCTGGAGGTGGCACCTGATGGAGATGCTGGTGCAGTGGAAGTAGAGGATGCACGTGGTGTCCATGATGAAGATCGACCTGCAGAAAAGTGATTTCGCGCCAATGCCTGTCGATCCTTCAGTTCACGTTCAGCTTTACAAGCAAGATGGAATAAACGAGTGATATTAGTATACTCCTTATACTCTAGAAGTGTCTAAATCTCTCTATTTAATCCACCCATAAAACGTGCAAGCATGGCTTCATTCTCCTCAACAATACCACATCTAATCATGCCAGTTTGTAATTCCTGATAATATTCTTCTACAGAATTTTTTCCTTGTCTTAAGCGCTGCAATTTTTGAAGTAATGCACGTTGATAATATGGTGGAACCCAATGAGTACACTTAAAAGCTCCGATACCACTTCATAGAGGCGAAGGTGTCCCGATGTTTCGATGAGATAGATATCGTTTTCTATGGGAGTCAACTTTGACGATCCAAATACGAACGTGCGAAGACGTTTCACCTTAGCAATCGCTAAACCATCTTCCGAGGGTTATTGACCTTGCCGGAGCACGATCAACCTGACCACGATGGTCTATTTCCTGCGAGCAAACGAAGAACAAGCAAGAAACTGAGATTGCAATCTGGATATTGCGAATTAAAGAGAAAAGCTTTATTAATGAAGGTGGGGTTCTGTGACGTCTTGGTCTGGTCATTGGACACAAACGAAGTACGCGAAGTTGCAGCTATGACGAACTTTTAATCTAAACAAAACCCAAAGTCTAAACGATGCCCTAAAGGCTGTATATATGGAGGAGAGAGGGGGGAATTTCGTGGCCCTTGGAGGAGGGTTCCGAAACCAACCCTAACTCTTGTTTCCCAGACATACGGACTCTAAAAACAACCTATAATCATGATGCGGCACCTAGAATAGCCTCTGGACGAAATTTTTGAAGTGGCATCTTGTATATTTCATCCAAGGCTTCATGCACTCCTTATGGTGGCTTCAAAGTCCTGAAATCTTCACTTTTAACTCCGTTCTTGATCCCCTTGCGCATGTCATCATCTCCATGCTTGGTCTTGCTCTAGTGTTCCTTATTCCATCTTGCTTGTAAAGCTAAACGTGAAGTGCAGGATCGACATGCATTGGCGCGAAATAACTTTTCTGCAGGTCGATCTTCATCATGGACACCACGTGCATCCTCTACTTCCACTCACCAGCATCTCCATCAGGTGCCACCTCCAGCCGTGATACAAGAAAGCAGGCACAACCACCACTATCTACCAAGAGCACACCTGCCGGGCCTGCGTAGAGGTCTTCTTCTTCCATGGCATCAACAGGGCACACAAGTGATATTATTTGTCGTCATTGTAAGGGAAGAGGACATTTTGCGAGAGAATGCAAATCTCAGCGTGTGATGATTACTACTGAGGATGGTGGGTATGAGTACGCTAGTGACTATGATGAGGAGACTTTGGCTCTTATTACACACGAAGAAAACGGTGGTGATGATTCTGATCAAGAGACGCAATACATGGCTGCTGAAGATGCTGATAGGTTTGAATGTTTAGTTGCTCAACGTGTTTTGAGTGTGCAGGTTACACAAGCTGTGAAAAATCAGAGACATAATTTGTTCCATACAAAGGGAGTTGTGAAGGAACATTCTATTCACGTCATCATAGAAGGAGGGGGCTGCAACAACTTGGCTAGCATGGAGATGGTGGAGAAGCTATCTCTCCCCACAAGACCACATCCACATCCTTACTATATCCAATGGTTCAACAACAGCGGCAAGGTTAAGGTAACACGTACTGTTCATGTGCATTTTAGTATCTCTACATATACTGATTATATTGATTGTGGTGTGGTACCCATGCAAGCATGTTCATTATTACTTGGTAGACCATGGCAATTTGATAAAAATTCTATACACCATGGTAGAAACAATCAGTATACTCTTGTTCATAAGGATAAACATATTACTTTGCTTCCTATGTGATGCGAGCATCCAAGATCATCCCCATGGACCTTCCTACGTCTCATACGACACCACTTGGACCAATGACAAGGGCCCGAGCAAAGGCTATCGAAGATAAGGTGAACTCGCTCCTCTCCAAACTACCACTTTCTACACATGAGACATGGCTAGTACATTAAGCGGAAACACTATGTGTGATCAGGTACTTGGAGGAAGGCCACGGAGCAGATACATCCGACAGACAAGACGACAAGGACACCAAGGATGATGGACAAGAAATAGAGATGCCAAAGAAGCTCCAGCCACCGGATGACCGGTCGGGACCGGATGTCCGACAACTGAAGCCCCAGCCTAGCTAAGTCCCAGCCAACGCAAGCTATAGTGAGCAGACATCCATCCAGGACTGGACGACATCTTCCAGCGAGCGGATGTCCGGCCTCCACCGAACGACCGGCACCACCACACCCAAGCCAAATCATCGGATGTCCGAAGCGACCGGACGACCGGTCATCTCCAGACATCCGGTGCTACCTCAACCGGGCCGAATTAGCGGAAGTCCAATGACTTCCGGACGTCTGGACGCCCGTGAGCCACCGGACGACCGGTACCCACCGGACGTCCGGTACCTATCTACGTACAGTTTTGGGCCCGAGGCCCATGCACCCCTTCGCTTCACCCCCATTTGCACTAAGACTATAAATAGACCTCATCCTCCTCCTAGTTATGCTCAGCGTTGTAATAGCTCATATGTGAGATAGAGCCTCACTCATCCATCCGCATCTACTCCACCGAGTGAGACCGTCACCTCCTCGGAGAAGATCCACTTGGATTCAAGACCCCTAATGGGAATACCTCAAGACCTCTTCACGGAGAAGAACTAGTGACCCTATGTATTGTCCTTTGTTGGATTTGGATCATGTGTCTCTTTGTGTTTCTAGAATCAAGCATATGTGTGACCGAATCTTGTTGGTTTGAGTGTTTTCTCTTGTGATTCCCCTCATTCTCCTCTCGTGTTCTTTGTAGGATCCACTCCAATCATGAAAGATCGGACCGAGGGTTTCCACCCTACATCATCTTGGTATCATGAGCCACGTTGATCACGGGTTTGGAGCCCCTACCCTTTGTTTTCTAGCTTGATTTTGTTGTGTTCTTCCCCAATTTCTAAAATCCCCACCAAAAATAGCCCCAAATATTTTTGTGATTTGTTGGTGTGATGAAGTTTTGTTGGATTTGATCCATGGATTTTCTTTGCCATGAGTGGATCTAGCTTTCCCCCATCATCTCCACCATTTCCATCCACAAAATAGCTCGGATTTGACCAATTTTGCCTCCTTCACTACGAACCCTAGCTGTTCATCCCGTCCCCGAAATCTCCCAGGCACCGGATGTCCGACCACCGGTCGTCCGACATACACCGGACGTCCATCCTTATCTGAAGAAATTGAAAAAGTTTAGTTCGGCCACCACCACTTCTCCACCTCCACCTTGACATATGCACAACAATACCCATTCCACTTCTGCATACACACCTCGATACCACCATCGCTTTCCACAACCACTATTGCTTACTCGCTTCGCACTCCGACACAATCTTGACACATTTTGCTTTGAGAATTTGAGTTGCGGTCTTCGTTTCCTAACGTGTTTCGGCTACTTAGGGATGGTTCGACATCAACATCACCGCCGCTCAGGTTCGACATAGACTCATCATCGACAACAACTACTCCACCATTTTGACACCATACCGTATGCAATAACGGTAACCTCATCTTGGTATCATGATATCCCATCATTATAAATTCTTGCCATTACATTGATAACCACCATAGCCTAATTTTGCGTATCTTACCCATCGAGACTAGCCTTTGAGTATTGGCAGTAACGTTACTTGTGCACATTAGTGATCATACTTCCCATTGCATACTTACCATATCATCTTGGTACATATCTTGGTATCATCTTTTGTGCTACAAAGTTGTCATCGCATACACAATTGCTATCTTTATTCGTGAAGTTTTGCATGAGAAAGAGCTCAAAAGAGGAAGAGTCAAACAAGCTTTTAAGAAAAAGGGAAAGATAAGCAAAGAGCTTTTAAGCAAGAACCATAGCATCATAAAACATTAAGATTGTCATACTCGATCATCTTGGATCATATCATCAGAATACCATACATAGAGCATACTTGGCATAGAAGTCGTTGCATTTTTGCTTAGTAGGTTGTGCACAAGTTTCGTATCCACCTATTGTGCAATCGTGCTAGCGTCTCTCTAGTGTTGTGCAACAAGAGCATTTTCGTGGATTCCACATTTTGGCTCAGTCCTTGGTTGCACGACCCCATTTATCTCTCCGTGTGAGCGTTCCCGTGTACCATATCTTGCTATTGGTCTACTTATTGCATTTGCAAATTTATGAGACTTCTCCAACATTATTGAGGCTCACTAACAATTGCATCAAATTTTGTGCCACCATCCTAACCGAGCTCCACTATAGGCTTTTACTTGTGTAGGTGTGAGGAACCGACAAGAATTGGTACCAATTGTGCTTTTTCCTTGTTCCACATTTTAGTGATCATTGATCCATCTTCAACATCAGTCAAGGTACATTTGGTATAAGTTCTTCTCTTTCTCCCACTCACATATTTGCTTGGAATGATGGATAGGCCAAGTACTTATACCAACCCACTCTTCATCGAGCAAGACGACTACATGTCCTCCTACGTCACAAAGAGCCACCTTTTTGGTGCACAGCGTGCTTTGCATCAAGGGCAACAGGCAATGAATGAACGCATCCACAACCTCGCCACCGTCTTGCGACTCTCCGAGAAACATACAAGAGACTACTTCGGCAACAAGCTCGACGACCACAAACAAGAGAATGACGCAAGAATGGACAAGATTCGTGCTTTGTTGCTCAACCGCTCTTCTACCACTTCATCCTACTCAAGATGGAGCCACTCGAGTCGACACTCCGACGACACCATCTCTGACTCAAGTACTCCAACATCAAATACTCTTCGACGTGCCACGCACCAAGACCGTCAAGCAAACCACAATCCTCTACATGGAACCGATGCTTAAGAGCAAGTTCGAGCGCAAGAGCATCGACATCGTAAAAACCAATCTACTTTTGCGCAAGCATAAGAATGGCAACGCCTACGCCAACAAGAAGAGGAAGAGCGAGCGCGACAACACCAAGATGCACAAGATGCCGCTGCACAATGTCAAGAACAACAACGGCGAGAAGCTCAAGCACTTGAGGCGCAACGTGCACTCCATGACACAAGCCGCACTGTTGCCGAACGCAACCACCATAGGCGTGAATAAGAAGAAGCACTTCGCGATGAAGCTCAAGAGATGATTTATCAATCACGTGTGCATCGTCAAGTACCTCAATCTCCTCCACAAGCTCGACAAGCTCCTCCACAAGCTCGACAAGAACCTCAAGTTCACCCAGAGCAAGAAGACAATGGAAATCCTCCATGACAAGAGCAACACGAGGTTCACAATCCTCCATGAAAAGGGCTTCATCATCCTCGAACCCAACACAATGAAGAAGAACGCTACGGCAAGCTAAAGTTCACCATGCCCAAGTTTTCCGGAAGCAATGATCCCGAAGAATACCTTTCATGGGCGTTGAAGGTTGAAAAAATATTCCGCTTGCACAACTATGAGGAAGAGAAGAAGATCGCGATGGCATCCCTTGGTTTCCTAGACTACGTCCTCATTCGATGGGAACAAGTCATCGAGCGTTGTGAGGCAAGAGGTGAACCACCCATCACAACTTGGGCGCAAATGAAGGATGTCATGAGAGCATGTTTCGTGCCAACATACTACAACCGCGACCTCTTCAAGAAACTCCAACTCCTCAAGCAAGGAACCAAGAGCGTTGAAGAGTACTACAAGGAAATGGAGATTGCCATGATACGAGCCAATGTAACGAAAGATGATGAGCAAACTATGGCACGTTTCTTGAATGGACTCAATCATCCTATCAAGAAGATCACCGACTTCCAACCATACTCGAACCTCATCGAGCTAGTGCATCAAGCTACCAAGGCGGAACATCAAGTGCAAGATGAATTCAAGTGTGCCAAGTTCTCATCCAAGTCCTATGGTTTCTCCAACACCCAAGCTTCAACGCCTCCAAAACCATCTACCTCAACCAAGCCATCTACAAGCAACGACGACAAGTCAAGTTAGAAGAAAACTTTGTCAACCTCAAGTCGTCCTCCTACTACAAGCAACTTCAAGCCGAGAGTTTCATCATCCTCTACCCCAACCGATGAGACCATCAAGACAAGTTCCTTCAAATGATTTACATGCGGCGGCTGAGGCCACAAGTCCTTCGAGTGTACGAACAAACACACCATGATCTTCAACGACGATGGTACATATGACTCCATGAGTGAAGGAGAAACGGAAGCCCTTGAGCAAGTGGCCATGCAATGGCAAGTGAACGAAGATGAAGATGATCAAGTATTTTGTGACAAAGATCCGAGACCCACTCTTGTTGTCTCCAAGGTCTTGACACTTCAACACCAACAAGAAGAAGACCAAAGATGCCATATCTTCCACACCAAGGCCGTTGTCGGTGTCAAAACCGGCGGATCACGGGTAGGGTGGCCCGAATTGTGCGTCTTAGGCGGATGGTAACAGGAGGTGGGGGACATAATGTTTACCCAGGTTTGGGCCCTCTCGATGGAAGTAATACCCTACTTCCTGCTTGATTGATCTTGATGATATGAGTATTACAAGAGTTGATCTACCACGAGATCGAAGAGGCTAAACCCTAGAAGCTAGCTTATGGTATGATTGTTGTTGTGCGATGGACTAAAATGCTCCGGTTTATATAGACACCGGAGGGGCTAGGGTTACACAGAGTCGGTTACAAGGGAGGAGATCTACATATCCGAATGGCCAAGCTTTCCTTCCACGCAAAGGATAGTCCCATCCGGACATGGGACGAAGTCTTCAATCTTGTATCTTCATAGTCCAACAGTCCGGCCAAAGTATATAGTCCGGCTGTCCAGGGACCCCCTAATCCAAGACTCCCTCAGTAGCCCCTAAACCAGGCTTCAATGACGATGAGTCCGACGCGCAGATTGTCTTCGGCATTGCAATGTGGGTTCCTCCTCCGAATACTCCATAGAAGATTTTGAACACAAGGATATTGTCCGGCTCTGCAAAACAAATTCCACATGCCATTGTAGAGAGTATAATATTTCAACAAATCTAATCTGCTGACAACTTTTCATAACGTGACATCACGCCCTAGCCTCGGTCTTTATTTGAACCGTTTTTCCCAACCAGCCACTTTACGTGTTGCGATGCGGTTTTATTGGCACGTCTTGTCGAAGCAGAGATCATGTCCCCTTATCACGGGATTCTCATCAATACGGGTGTGGGTAACCCAATCGTGCTCGTTAGTATGACTCCTCGATTTTAGGCAGGTTCCAAACAGCCACGAGGAGGACGCTTGATATCCGCCCTCTTTATAAAGGGGCCAAAGCCTGTCCTTTTCTTATCGCGCTCAATCCCTCCGTTCCCCCACCCCGAGTTCCAATACCCAAGGCTCAGGCGAAGCACTTCGGACCTTCAATCATGTCCAGATCCAACCTTCAGGGCCGGTGGATGGCTTCCTCTATCACAGAGGAGGATATCAAAAAGCTAAGGGAGGCCAGGTATCTAACCGCCAAAATCTCGCACAAGCTGCCTGCCCGAGGACAGGTCACACTAGAAGAAAAATACACTTCCATGATGATACGTGGTTGTCATAGTAGGTCGCTTTTTTTGTCATGCATGTGCATCCATGAAAAATTTATGACAGAATCAAGATAGTCATACCTGTGCTGTCGTAGAAATGTTCCATGACATTACCAAAATTATCATCACGGAAGTGTCCACTTCCATGACGATAAATCGCGCGTCACAGAAGTGCTTTCGTCAAGGGTGACCGACACGTGGCATCCACCGTAACGGAACGCCGTTAAGCTATTGGGTCGGGTTTTGGATCCGATAACCCGTTAACAGCCCCGACCAATGGGGATTTTCCACGTGTAAAATCATCATTGGCTAGAGGAAACACGTGTCGGCTCATCGTCGAGACAGATGTCATCTACTCACTAGACAGAAGGCGCCTATGATACGTCGACACGTGGCAGGGCCCAACAAGTTTAAATGGGCTAGCCCAACTAAAGGCCCACAAGATTTTGCGGACCATAATGGGATGGCCCAGCTAAAGGCCCATGAGATTTTGCGGGCCATAATGGGCTGGCCCAGCTAAAGGCCCACAAGATTTCGCAGGCCATAATGGGCCGGCCCAGGTATAGGCCCACAAGATTTTTGTGTGCCATAATAGGCCGGCTCAGGTAAAGGCCCACAAAATTCTTGCGGATCATAATGGGCCGGCCCAGCCAAAGGTCCACCAGATTTCGCCGACATTAATGGGCCGGCCCAGCTGTAGGCCCACAAGATTTTGAGGACCCTAGTAGGCCGACCCGTTAACTGGCTGCCATGTTTTGGGCCAAATGCCGACCCATATTTTATACGATCTATTAATGGCCTGCCACGCTCCGAGCCTAATAGTGGCCCATATGAGATCCGGCCCGTTAAAAGCCTACCATGTTCTAGGCCAAATTACGGCCCAGATCAGGTCCGGCCCTTTAAGAGGTTTTGGGCCTAATTATGGCCCATATCAGATTCGGCCCGTCAACTGGACACTATGCTTTTGGGCCCACTTGCTAAAGGCCCACTTAGTAATTCGGCCTGATATTAGTTTTGGCCTGTTAAGGGCCCGTTTAACATTTTGGCCCTACATTGGTTTCAGCCTGTTAAAAGCCCATCATATAGTTGGGCCTAACTACAGCCTGGTTTGCATCCGGCCTGCTCGCAGCCGATATCTGATTGGGCCAAACAAGCACAGAGACAATTTTTCGGCCTATTAAAAGCCCATGATTTGATTCGCACAATCATGGGCCGGGGTTCATTTCAGGCTGCTGCCGGCCCGTGAGCTGATCGGCACGTTTCAGGCCCAACCTACATCGTGATTGCATGACGGCCCGATTATGTACCGTAATTTTATGGTTTGGCTGGTTTACTGCGAAGACAAGATATATATACAGTAAAATAACTGCAGCATCGTGAATAAGAAAAAACCTATACTATACAATAAAGAAATTACAGCATATTACATCCACCGGGCATCAAAGTTCCCCACTATGATAATAAAGGACAAGCAGACAGCAGATTACATACACTGGGCATCAAAGATCGCCACCAGTGCAAATAAACACGCCGACAAAATAATATACAAAACCGACAGCACTTCAGTAGAGTTCAAGAAAGGCTAGCCCTGCTGGGGAGCTGCAGCGCAAGCAGTTGAGCAAGATGATGAGACTGCGCTTGTTCAACACTTATATCTTCCTCACTCTGAAAGATAAACAAGCAGACAAATGACAGGTTTTGCACATAAAAGTATTAGTGCTAACAATTCATCACATTTCTTACTAACGAATAAAGTGACACAGTTTAAATTTGCATTAACACAATATGGTATTGTTCAGGTCAAGACATGGCAGGAAATGACATTGTGAAGGAGTTGGCAGCTTCACGACACCACTGGATTATAGATCAAGAACTCATAAGTATAAATGGTTAGTGTGCTGTCAATTTATACCATTTCAGATTGGTGAATAAAGAGATGGTTTAAATAATAGTAGAATGATATGACATTTTTCATAGTTAAGACATTGCAGAATATGACATTGTGCTGTAGTGGCTAGGTTCACCACACCACTGGATTACAGATGAAGAACAGAAGCATACATGCAGTGCAAAAGAAGATCACTTGCTCTGTATAGTTTAATTTACATGGTATGAAGAAGGAACTTGGTTGTACAACTGAAAACTTAAATTGAGAAAGGACGAACATTTGTTTATGAACTACATATAATAAACTTTAAACAAGCAATTTGATGCGAACACCGAAAATAAACAGCTGTTGCAGTCATGCCTAACCAAATATATACAACAAAGTTTGAAGGCTTGAGATGGACAAACTTACATTATTGGTGAAGACAGGCTCTATAAAGGCCTTGTCCATGCTGATGGGGGGGGGGGCAATTCAAGAAGTTTACCACTTAATCTTCTTCAAAAGCATTGCCTTTATTCTACATTTTGTTAAGAGTAAATATAGATGTGATAATATACGAAAAAATGGAGAATATTTAAGATAAGATGAAGAGTGATGCTACATAACCAAGTAGCTATAAATGTAAGTGCAGCGATACAGGAAAAAGGTGCAGCCAAGAGCAATGCACAGCTAAACTTCTTCAGTACCAACCTTATGGTAAGAGTAAATATAGATCTGATGTGTAGAAAATGGACGACAAGGGAAAATAAGCTGCAGAGTGATGGTACATGAACAATTACCTGTCATTATAAGTACACTGATAAAGGACATCATGTACTTACAA